>NC_083461.1:16250570-16455570 GCF_030014155.1 Tachysurus vachellii | reverse complement strand
AGGTAACTTTTAAGTTAACTACATTACCAACCTGCAGCTCGGTTTATGTACTAATATGTGACCAAACCATGAGACGTGTCGTGAATATATTACTTTTACAGCATCACAAGTCCAACATGGTTCTAAAGGTGAATTTAAATCTTTACTAAAGCGCTGATGTGATGATCTTTACCGTTATGTTGCTAATAGCCGCGCACTCGCTTTCACTCAATGTTATGAGACTAAAGCCAAGGTTACCGCAGTTGACGTCTCTTAGACATCTATTACTGTATACTAGAGTTCAACCCTACTGCTGTTTATTCAACAATGATAAAGAAAGGAACGTGTCGATAACATTATAACAAAAGAGCAGAACACAACGGTGCTAAAGAACTATTTAAAAGCTAGCATACAAACCTAAGATTCTCCCTAAACAACAAACATCAAAGTTACGTTAGTTTATACAATAGTGAAATTATAACGGAACTTTGAGTCTGTACCTTCTGTTAAACCTTCATACGTCCGATGTTTCGCTTTCAGAAACATGTCCTTGTCTCCTGCCATAGTTTAGCGTTGAGTGCTAGGTCAATACCCGAAGTCTCCTGAAGTTATCGAGTTCGACTGCTTTAGCCTAACACACTGACGTCACTGATCGATTATTTCGTTGATGTATTAACAAACCCTGCATATCTGTGGTCTCAGATAAAAGTCCGAAAGGTTCTGTCTCGTTTAGAGACTTCACCTCTAGTCGTTTTATATTTGTTAGCTTTCTGTGTATTCTATGATAAAAACACACTTCTTTAGTTACTTGTACCTTCTAATTTGTCATACAAAAACTGAAAGTAGTCCTGTCCATCCATCCATCCATCCATCCATCCATCCATTCATCTATACAACCATGCATTCATCCATCCATTCATCCATTAATTAATTCACCCATTCATCCATCCATTCATTAATTCACCAATTCATCCGTCCATTCATTCACTCATTCATTCATTCACCCATTCATCCATCCATTCATTAATTCGCCAATTCATCCGTCCATTCATTCATTCATTCATTCATCCATCCATCATTCACCCATCCATCCATCCATCCATCCATTCATTCATTCATTCATTCATTCATTCGTTTATTGTATACAGAAACTTTATATAGTTCAGTCATACCACTGAGGTCAGAAGGCACTTCTGGGATAAAGGACGATCAACACACACACAGTACAGCATGTACAGTACTGAAATGTTCATGTAACTGTCCATGACATAACATGTCTAATAGAATAGAATAAGAACAATTAAAATAAGTGCAAAAAAAATCGAAAACAAGGACAGTACAAATTAAAGCAATTGTGATGCCAACCAATCTCACTGTCATCATATTGGTATGATGAACTGTAGGAGCTATATGACTATATGAGCTATAATCTATAACTGTATGCTTATAAGGTGTTAAATAAAGTAGCACAAAACAGCAATGACACTGTGCCTGGAATATATTAGAGTCTAGTCCCCAAACCCTGAATATGTCATGTCTATATTGGGTCTAGGTGGTTTTATATGTTTTGTTCACTTGCTTTGTTTATTAAGGAATAAATCATAACAACATAATGTCAAAGGATGTGAAATGGCCTGACACAATATGGACTATTTTTCCATGTACATCCCAAATAGCACACCCAAAGGTGTTTATTCTTCTTACAATTTGGCAATAATCACAGTTTTCAATTTCTTTATTTCTTTAATGAATGACAGATCAAACATTTTACTGTTCATAGCTAGAATAAATACAGTGAAAGCTCTATAACACAAGTTCCTGAGATCATAGAATTATAGCAGACTAAAATGAGTACATTAATATAAACCCATCGTTTGATGGGTGTTAGATGACATGATGTTATAATGACAATTAGATTTTAAAATTCAACAGCTCAGTGGTGGTGTTTTGGTGGTCTATATACATTGATAGCTGTGGTAGAGAAGGGGAGATATATTATGAAATGAAACCAAAGCATGGGCAACAGTAAGTCACTGGATACTTACAAAACATCCAATTTTGACATACTGTTATATATCATTTTTGCATGTAACTATGGCTCTGAAATGAACAATAACTTGATCCTGAGTTTCTGTAAGAGATCACGAGAGAGGACCTCATTACACTTCTGATTATATGTAGGTGGCGTGGCTACACTTGAATGCACTCCATTCACTAACAGCAACACAATTTCCATCATCACACTGGTTGTGACATTTAGTTCTCAGCCTCAGCCAGCACATGAAAAATAACTTGTTTACAACACATTTTAGTGTAGCAGCACAACAGAAATGGGTATAAATATGCAATATACCAATGCACTAAAACACTACAAAACAAGACAGGAGACTATTGTCAGCTATTGATATCAGTATTTGTTATAGCAGAATAATAGCTTTTGTTCAAAAAGACACCAGTATACCTATAAATAAACAACCAGACAGTACTGAGGCTGAATTCAATAGTATGGAGGGAGGCTGGGCACAGACCAATTTTGACATGTTAATTTAAACACTCATGAAATAAACAGAGATAAAATGTAAACAAGTTAATTTAAAAACTGATGTCCACTTTTCACTTTAAAGGACTTGTCACTAAGCGGGTACGCGGTTAAAGGAAAGGTTTCATTTGTGTGATTTTTTTTTTCTGTCATTATTCAATACTCATAAGTAAAATAAGGAGTTGTAGGAGTTCATGCTACTTTTTTATGGTTATAAGCTCTGTCTTGCATGAGTGAATACACAGCAGAGTCAGAATACTGGGCTGAACAGAGAGCTTCTAATTATCTTTTAAAAAGTGTTGCTATTTAAAGAGAAAGCTCTTTTAAAATGTAGTAGACATTAAAAGATTCTAAAAAGAGACATGACTGTTTTTGTACTTTAAATAATGCTTTATTCTGGTAATAGTGCTTCGATTATGTATACTATTTAAAGTAATCAGGTCTGAATCCAGTGATGATGGATTCTCATCTTTGTCTTAACAAGAACGCCAAAGTCTTTGTAGTTCCCTTGGTTCCCTTGTGAAAACTCTTAGAGCCGCCTCTGCTCAGTAGGAAGGCATGTTGCCTACAGATCAGGGAGCAGATGACAAAAAAATACGATAGTGTATTATTCCACTATGTAATTTTAGGGTAGATGGTAACAAATTAAGGCGGAAAACAGTGGCAGACGCCACTTCAGGTGTCAGCAAAAATCATTCTGACTGATCACCTTTAGCCTATGATAAAATGTTTCTATCTAAGATACCCATCCTCAGGGCATAAGGGCTCACTGAATGGTTTAATGACAATGAAAATTATGTAAATCATATGCTTTGACCTTCTCAATCACCACCTGAACACCACAGGAGATTATGGACACTCTACTGTTCTCTACTTTCATCATCAAAACAATCTTTATGTACAGTAGAATCTCTTCAGTACAGATCCAGTGATGTGTAGATTCTGTGTCAAGGTACCTTGAAGCCGTTGTAGCAACCTGTAGTGGTCCAACACCTTAAAATAAACATTTTCCTGTTGATTATTCCTTGATTCTGTCACTCGTGTCATTGGTCAACACAAGCGATTTCAAACTGAGACATAATGAAATTGAATACTTATTTCAAAAGAGTCTGCAGACTCCTATATAGACTGCAGACATGTAAAATACACAGAGCTTCAATCAATCTGTCATTTGTCATGATTTTGTAGTTAGACCTGTTCATAATGTTAGTACAGTGAAAAGTATCTGATTAAATGGAGAACACCAATGATAATTTTACACAATATATAACATTGTGGATTAGGACAGAATGTAAAGGATGTCACTGATCAGATTTGTTCTTTATATTATCAGGTTAGCCATGTCTGGAGCATCGGTTTCAGGGTGTTATTTGAGGTAGACTCTTTTGTAGGTGTGCTGTGTGAAAATGAATCAGAATTACAATGATTTGAATTCAGAATTAGATAAGATTAGATAAGATAGATTTTTTCATACATTCAGTTTTATTACTTTTGTTAATATTTTATTATTGATATCGTAGAGAGTTTGAATGTTTTTTTTTTGTTTTTTTTTTTAATTATGCAGATTCAGTCAAAAGCACAGCGTGAGCAGCTCCTATATATGCAAATTTAGAAAGATAATGAGAAAGGTCAGTTTTGAAATCTCTTATGATTACTCTTATGCTGCAACCGAACTAAAAAGTGTAAAAAAAAAACATTTGCTGAATTAGTAGGTAGAAAAACACAACCTATTTCATTAACGGGAGCTTTCTTATAATCATTAAATCTAGTGCCGGTGCGGTTTAATGTGTTATGAGGAAAGTGGAAACCAGACTGAATGGGATTAAATATTTTCAGACTGCAATGCTAGCAATTGCAATAATACAGCACACAAACTGCAATCTGTGCAATCTAGTTGCCTACTGTATGTAGACAAACTAGACGGGCAATCATAGATTCTGGGAAGTATTTTTGTACATGGGAATAGATGGGAGCTTTTGTCAAGAGAAAATGTTATTATATTTGAGAGCTCCAATTTTATCTAAAAGCTCTTATAAGACCTGAGCTATTGAAGATATTTTAAATAAAAATTGTTTGAAATCAATGGAGGGGGGCACGGTGGCTTAGTGGTTAGCACGTTTGCCTCACACCTCCAGGGTTGGGGGTTTGATTCCCACCTCCGCCTTCTGTGTGTGGAGTTTGCATGTTCTCCCCGTGCCTCGGGGGTTTCCTCCGGGTACTCCGGTTTCCTCCCCCGGTCCAAAGACATGCATGGTAGGTTGATTGGCATCTCTGGAAAATTGTCCGTAGTGTGTCAGTGCGTGAGTGAATGAGAGTGTGTGTGTGCCCTGCGATGGGTTGGCACTCCGTCCAGGGTGTATCCTGCTTTGATGCCCGATGGCGCCTGAGATAGGCACAGGCTCCCTGTGACCCGAGGTAGTTCGGATAAGCGGTAGAAAATGAATGAATGAATGAATGAATGAATGAATGAAATCAATGGCCATGACTCTCAATGTGATCAATGGCCATGACTCTCAATAACAGGATGACAATGAGGTGGATATTCATTCATTTATTTGTTCATTCGTTTATTCATCTCTCTTCTTTAGTAGCATCTTTATCATGGTCAAGGTTGCAGTGGTTCCAGAGTGCATCCTGGGAGAACTCTGGGTGTTCATCATGCACACACATTTGCACATTTATTCACAACTACTAGCTGATTGTGTGAAGGGAGGGAAACCAGAGCGCCTTGAAGAAACCCACACAAAAGCACAAAAAGAAACCCACACATTGGGAGAACAAGCCAAACTGAACACAGGCAGTAACCCAAGCTCAGGATCAAACTAGATATTCCAGAGCTGTAAGGAGGCAACAAACCAGCACACCGCTCTGAGGGGATATGCTTCATCAAATATGAAACCACTGGAAATAACGTGTTGATTAAAATAATGGAGAGAAATTTCATTATACAATAAAGGCTGAGGACTAAAAAATTATATTTTGGGTTATAAAGAAAGAGTGAAGATGGCTGTTTTTCAAAAAAGTTGAAAGACTTCCAGTCAAAGACGTAAGATACAGTTATAAATTTGACTTGGTAATAAATATACATTACAAATCTGCATTTAGTCTATTGTGACAAACAGGTATTTTATTGATGTTGCCATGCACACTGTGGGCAACAGCTAATAAAAAAAAACACAAAATCATTTAAAAGCAGGGTCTGTGACATATTAAACTAATTTGTTCAGTATAGAGAAAATCATATGTGTATATTCATGATTAGGTTTTGTATTAAAAACTGACCTGTACTTTTGAAAGATAAACTGTGATATACTGTGAACACATGAGATGCTGACTTACACAACAGCTTACTGTATCTTGTCCTAAAGCACACAACCATCACGCTTCTGATATTTCTCACAACGTGACAGCAGAAGTCTGGAGAGAGAATCTCTGTGGTTGCTAAGAGGATAATTCAGGATCAAGAATCACATCCAAAATAAAAAAAAGCTTTTGCAAATTGTACTGTTATGTTAAATCCATCCCTCCCTTCTTTTTGTTCTTTTAAAATTTCTTGTGTCTGGGTCTGTCTCTTTGCGTGTCTTTGTATCTCTCTTTGTGGGTCTCTCTCTCTCTCTCTCTCTCTCTCTCTCAGGTTTTCTGGTGTGTCTCCGTGCACGGGACTCTTTCTCTCTCTGGTTTCTTGTTCTCTCTCTCTCTCTCTCTCTCTCTCTCTCTCTCTCTTTCTTTATGGTTTCTCTCTCTCTCTCTCTCTCTCTCTCTCTCTCTCTCTCTCTCTCTCTCTCTCTCTCTCTCCCAGTGTGACACGCAGAGTCCGCTGTTGCCCGCGGTTGAGCTCGGAGGCTCTATGTGCGCACACAGCATCACTCACACAAAGCGTTGCGCGCTGCACTGAAACGGCTTAAAGTACAATAAAAAAAACCTTTCAGTGCTCTTCGACTGAACGCACAACAACCCATTCGGACTTTACTATTGCAGGTTCAAGAAAACTGGAAGAAAAGAAAATCTAAGAAAAAAAATGAAAAGCACTACGCATGGGTACAGTTCCATACTTATATTTCTGTTCTCTTCCACCTGCTAGCCACAGGCACTGATAGAACGGGAGCAGGATGAGATGGACGGTCTTGCTGTGGGAGTACCTGTTGGTGGAGGTCACGGCGTTGGTGTGCAGGGCGGATGGTGAAGCAGAGCGGCGACTCGAGGGATTCGTCGTGTTGACGGGCTCAAACGGCTCCGAAGAGAGCGGTGTGTCCGAGAAGCCGCACACGCAAGACGAGTGTCGCGGCTACTACGACGTGATGGGTCAGTGGGACCCGCCGTTCGTGTGCCGCACGGGCACCTACCTGTACTGCTGCGGCACCTGTGGCTTCCGCTTCTGCTGCGCTTACAAGAGCTCGCGCCTGGATCAAAGCTTGTGCACAAACTACAACACACCAGTGTGGCTCAAAGGCCAAACGCCGTACAAGAAGACGGATCCGAGGCATGATCCGACAAAGGACAAAACCAACTTAATCGTATACGTCGTTTGTGGAGTAGTGGCCATCATGGCGCTCGTCGGGATTTTTACCAAACTTGGATTGGAAAAGGCGCAGAGACCTCACAGGGAAAACATGACTCGGTAGGTTAAAAGTACTTTACTGTGATGTTTTTTAAACTATTGCCTTCTCTCAATATATCTGATGTGCGTAAAAATTGTAAGTTCAAAACAGCTCTTAGCCAATTGAACTACAAGACAGAGAAGATTGGCAAACTGCCTGCTTCGAACTCATTGCGTTATGATATAAAATTTCATGTTAAATAGTGCCAATACGAACCCAAGTATATGCTTATACACCTTCTAGCGTGATAAAATGCTAGACCAGAAGATAACTGGAAGAAGAGCAGATTTACATGTGACGTGAGCCAAGATTTTTGATGTGCGCTATGGGACTCACTCGCGGCATTGCATTTCTCATTACCCGTTCTGTTGTTTACAATAAGAAAACATAAACATTTTTCCTAAGAATCCAGTTCAAAGCAAAGTTTATACTACTGCATTTGGCCGAACATTATTTCTTTACGCACATTTTGTTGAACTTCGTGTTGTGAGCAGCTCGCCAGCAGAAAACCGACTCCAGTCACCTGCAGTTTTTAGTTTTTCTGACTTAGAAAAATGGCATTGAGCTGCTAGATATATTTTACGATGCGTTTGGGATGTGGTTAGTAGCTTGAACAATTCTTTATTTTTTGATAAAGTTACAGTTAATATCGTTTCCCTCGTACCGGTCTCTCAGCACCTTGGACAGCAACTACACCGTAACTTCTTTATGAAAATATTATGAGACACATTTGGTAAACTATTTACTGACAAATAACTTTCTGTAAGCTAACATAATCTATTTCTAAAATAGAAGTATATTAATTGGAGTAAAACTATTGTTCTTATTTTGTTTTTACATCTAAAAAAGTAAACAAACCCGTAGTATTATAGTATTGTTAAATGCCCTTTAGGAACTGGATCAAGATTTTGTTTAACAGCAGGAAGGTAGATCTCCAGCAGAAAAGCTGGTGACCACTGTTTAGTTTTACATACATTATCTAACTTCTACATGGGAAAAGTTTAAATATGCTTATGCATACATTTAACTTTCATGGCATATCCAGTATTGTTCACTAATTAAGTAAAATGTTTGTTTTCTGACAGAGCTGTAGCAAGTGTGTTGCAAGGTGCCTGTCAAGCTGAACATGAAGAAACCATCGGAAGACACGTACAGAACTATGACAACATGCAGGCGAGGGCAAACAATATGCGTAAGTCAAATTTGGACTTGCTTTTGCCTTACCATAATGTTTCATCAGCTGTGCAGGAGCACAAGACAGCAACACTTCAAGCATGTTTATATGTCTAGGTTGAGATGGAATTACACAATATAAGATATAATGAAAAGGTGAATTCCTTCAGCATTTGCTCACATAAGGCTGCAAATGCAATACAGCTCAAATAGTGTATCTTTATGTTTACAATGAACTTTTGTCTATTTGTGATAACCCTCAGTCTGTGCAATTATGTGTTAGAAGAACCAGGTTATTGAATGTGAAAGCATTTGGAGATTTGGGCTGCAGCTGAGGTTTTGTGTATTGTGATTGTACTACACTGGAATCAAGCAGCTCGAAGTGAATGGCTCATTGTGGACTGTTAAACACATCTCTAATTTAATCTCCTTCCATGATGATTACATCATCCCCTGTGTGTCTATTAAAGGTTTAGAGGGAACCATTTTGGTTTGAATGTAAGACTTTAGTTTGTTTTCATTTTGTTTCATCACTTAGATGATGATATTCCAAGCAGCAGGGTTTATTGCAGATACTTAATTCCAACATTTGTAATGTAATAGCTGTAAACTCTTGTTATGATCCTTATTGTATCCATTGTATCCTTATTTGTTTAGCTTCTTTCATTTATAAGGCACTGACTAAACTGTATCACAGCAAGAACAGTTTGCAGGCTATGTCTGAGAAGTCCAAAGGATGCATGCAGAGTAAACTGAGGTTCTGTTTCATGGTGTGTTTTTATGAGGCTTATTGTTTTGTTTTGTTTTTACACTTTTTTAACTTAAAGTTTGTGTATATGTTTTTTAAACACTTGGATTCCAAAGGTTTTTTGTTCACAATCATATATTTGGATAGTGCAACAGAACATTGGGACATTCTGTAGGTGGTACAACATTAAGGCTATTAAAATTCTCATTAAGACACTTGATTACTCAGTGTATGTCTTAATTAATTGTCTGTTTCACATCAACTACAAATAAGCCCTCAGGAACTTGTATAATACAAGTATATTTTAAGTCTGTGTTAAATGGCAAGGACAAACATGTTGTATTCAGAAATCACTCACTAGCAAAGCTTAATAAGGTTAATAAGATAGAGTGACTCATGCTTAGTTGTATTGTTCTCTTTACAATTATTATTGTCCATCGTTATAAACATGGACAGAGGCAAGGAGTTAAACTGATCACACAGGGGCATGTTGTTAGAAATGTGATCTAATCATTTGATTGTGGTGTTAAAGTGTAAGTTATACACACCCATTCATACTTTTGTCCTTCTACTATTCAGATCCATTCTGGGCTTTGCTAGCCCTACAGTTCCAAGAATAGGAGGTCTTAGGTGGTGCCACAAGAGACAGCTCCAGTAGAAATGCTGAACAAATAAAATCTTTCATGACATTTTAAACATTTTAGACAAAAAAGTGGAAAATAATCATCCAAAATGTTTAGTGAAAGAAAGATATAGAGCAAAAGAAATTTGGAATTGAAAAAATTGCACTGAGATCCAGGTGTAAAATCCCTGAGTGCACACATCACAGTTCCAATTTCCACTGTCTGAAATAGTACATGAAAAATCCTGAACAGATTAAAAATGAGTGTCGCTAGCAGTCCCTCTCAGTCTTAATCATTTCAGATTTATTAACAGTATTAACAGTATTAACTGGATTAACTGGATTAACAGTATTAACTGGATGTTGTGGGGCTGTCTTGGTTGACACGCCTCTGCAACGTCACGTGGAGGCTGGGGACAGTGCCTCTGGACTGGCAGACTGGGGTGGTGGTCCCTCTGTTTAAGAAGGGGGACTGGAGGGTGTGTTCCAACTACAGGGGGATCACACTTCTCAGCCTCCCCGGAAAAGTCTATGCCAGGGTACTGGAGAGGAGAATTCGGCCGATAGTCGAACCTCGGATTCAGGAGGAACAATGCGGGTTTCGTCCCGGTCGTGGAACACTGGGCCATCTCTATACCCTTGCCAGGTTGCTGGAGGGTTCATGGGAGTTTGCCCAACCAGTCCACATGTGCTTTGTGGATCTGGAGAAGGCATTCGACTGTGTCCCTCGTGGTGACCTGTGGGGGGTGCTCTGGGAGTATGGGGTCTGGGGCCCTCTGCTAAGGGCTGTCCGGTCCCTATATGACTGGAGCAAGAGTTTGGTTTGCATTGCCGGCAGTAAGTCAGACTTGTTCCCGTGCATTTTGGACTCCGGCATGGCTGCCCTTTGTCACTGGTCCTGTTCATTATCTATATGGACAGGATTTCTAGGCGCAGTCGGGGGTCGGAGGGAGTCCGGTTTGGGGACCACAGGATTTCGTCTCTGCTTTTTGCAGATGATGTTGTCCTGTTGGCTTCCTCAAATCAAGACCTTCAGCATGCACTGGGATGGTTTGCAGCCGATTGTGAAGCGGCAGGGATGAGAATCAGCACCTCCAAGTCCGAGGCCATGGTTCTCAACCGGAAAAGGATGGCTTGCCCTCTTCAGGTTGGTGGAGAGCTCCTGCCTCAAGTGGAGGAGTTTAAGTATCTTGGGGTCTTGTTCACGAGTGAGGGAAGGATGGAGCGGGAGATCGACAGGCGGATCGGTGTATCTTCTGCAGTGATGCGGTCGATATACCGGTCTGTTGTGGTGAAGAAAGAGCTGAGCCGCAAGGCGAAGCTCTCTATTTACCAGTCGATCTACGTTCCTACCCTCACCTATGGTCATGAGCTTTGGGTCATGACCGAAAGTACAAGATCCCGGATACAGGCGGCCGAAATGAGTTTCCTCCGCAGGGTGGCTGGGCGCTCCCTTAGAGATAGGGTGAGGAGCTCGGTCACTCGGGAGGAGCTCAGAGTAGAGCCACTGCTCCTCCACATCGAGAGGAGTCAGCTAAGGTGGCTCGGGCATCTGTTCCGGATGCCTCCTGGACGCCTCCCTGGGGAGGTGTTCCGGGCATGTCCAACCGGGAGGAGGCCCCGGGGAAGACCTAGGACATGCTGGAGGGACTATGTCTCTCGGCTGGCCTGGGAACGCCTTGGTATTCCCCCGGAAGAGCTGGAGGAAGTGTCCGGGGAGAGGGAAGTCTGGGCATCCCTGCTTAGACTGCTGCCCCCGCGACCCGGCCCCAGATAAGCGGTAGAAAATGGATGGATGGATGGATGGATAACAGTACTCACTCCACATTCGGATTGGTCTCATCACTGTTACAGACAGAAAGAGCTGAAATTCTTTTAGTCTGTTCTAGAATATTAGAATGGCTAAAGAAAAATAGGAATTTTGTGGATGAAGCCATAAAATCCTCTTACAAATGAAGCAAACAGAACAATTAGAGAAAGCATCTAAGAGAATGTTTCTAATGCTGTCCTTGGGAGTTGTTATTTCTTCCCAATCTTTTTTGTTTGTGTATGGCCACACACACACAGACACACACACACACACACACACACACACACACACACACACAAAAACACTATGTTTCTGGGGTTTAGTTTAGTACTTTGGCTAAAATAAATTTCCTTAATGCGGTTTCTCAATGAGCCTATTATTTCTCATTTATTAGTGCCTTGTGCTAGCAGACATCTGGAATCGATCAGTGTCTGTAATCATCTGAGATACTGGAGCGAGATATATGTCCCCAAGACTAAATCCACAGCAAAATCCCCAACGCTAAACTAAAGCTTACTTTGTGCATTTGTATTCTATTGGACTAAGCTTCACATATGTTGATTTAACAATGTGAGCGTTACTGCAGGGCTGGGAATTTTATTTGTGTGTGTGTTAAATTTTCAGTTTAGTCTCATTGTCTGTATTCTGAAAGTGGCTGTTGTGCTTTGGATTTATTAGATCTTATTATTTGGATGTTTTCTGATGCTATTACAAAAGTATTCATTGCTATCCGCTGTGATATAAAGGATTTTATTACTTGTAAGCAGGACATTAAAAAGATACAGCAGATAGAAGTCAGTTAGAGACTCATTATGTACCACTTCATGTTTTTTTATATATAAAATTTACAAACCTGCTTCTAAAAGTGACACTGGAGCATTTTGTAAACTCTCTGTGTGGTATGTGTTGTGTCAGTAGTAATGAATGTCCTGATTTTCCATACAGGAAAATAAAAATAAAAAAGTAGTCTTTGCCAATTTAAATGAAGGTCTTTTTAATGAGTGTCTTTTTGAAGGCTGAATAGATTCCAATTACAAATATAGCTGCAAGCAGCGATGACGGGCCTTCGCACGTTTGTTCATCGCTATACGGTGCCTTCCAGAAAACAATGCACGGTGGGCAAGTGCATCAAGTGGGTAAATATCAGTGGACTATTTTATGTTGTTACTGACCCATTTGGGGACTGTAGGTAAATGAAACCCCACATTTTAGACAAACGGGGGCGCTAGTGAGCCACTTAAGAGACACACCTTTGTCTGACCTTTTTGTCCACACTTAACAGCCGACAAATGTGATGTATGTGTCAAATTTCAAGTTAATCTAAGCACGCCAAAAGACTTAAATATGCCTGAAAAAGAAAGTAAAGTTTGACACGTTACCATGAGAACAGTGTTTGAGATATCAAAAATCCGTTCGCAATTTCGCATCTGCAATATCTCTGCACCATGTTGGCCAAGTCTGGTCTCAATTGCATGAATCCCCTAGGAGGAGTATTTAAAAGTTTACTGCATGAAGCTGACAAAAAATCCACCTTTGTGACTGACACACTTCCTGGGGCCTGTTGGTGGCGCTATACCTGGGACTCACAATAAGCACATAGATGCGATCGGAATCCTTGGCCGAACATACACACCGCGTGTCATCACAATAAGACATTTTTTGCTTTAGATATTAGACACTTTCTGTTTCTCTGAATTCGCCATAATTTTGTCGCCTCGCCATGGCAGCACCGTTCGAGATATCGAAACTCACTTCGCAATTTAGCAAGTGCAATGTCTCGGCATCATGTTCACCACTTTTGGTGTCAATCGCATGAATCCTCTAGGAGGAGTATTTAAAAGTTCATTGCATGCAACTGTGAAAAAATCCACCTTTGTGACTGACACACTTCCTGGGGCCTGTTGGTGGCGCTATACCCGGGACTCACAATAAGCACATCGATGCGATCGGAATCCTTGGCCGAACATACACACCGCGTGTCATCACAATAAGACATTTTTTGCTTTAGATATTAGACACTTTCTGTTTCTCTGAATTCGCCATAACTTTGTCGCCTCGCCATGGCAGCACCGTTCGAGATATCAAAAATCCCTTCGCAATTTAGCAAGTGCAATGTCTTGGCATCATGTTCACCACTTTTGGTGTCAATCGCATGAATTCCCTAGGAGGAGTATTTAAAAGTTCACCACATGCAACTGTTGTGACTGACACACTTCCTGGCGCCTGTTGGTGGCGCTATGTCCGAGATTCACAATAAGCACATCGATGCGATCGGAATCCTTGGCCGAACATACACACCGCGTGTCATCCCAATAAGACATTTTTTGCTTTAGATATTAGACACTTCCTGTTTCTCTGAATTCGCCATAACTTTGTCGCCTCGCCATGGCAGCACCGTTCGAGATATCAAAAATCCCTTCGCAATTTAGCAAGTGCAATGTCTTGGCATCATGTTCACAACGTTTGATGTCAATCGCATGAATTCCCTAGGAGGAGTATTAATTACCAAAGAGAATAATCAACCCTTTAATTCAGTGAGATATAAATATTCATAATGTAAAAGGATATGACACTAAAAAATTTAAGCTGTTTCTGTATAGAAGCGTCTGTTGTGATGACTGAAAAGCAAAAAATGACGAGGAAACAGATTTGAAATGGGAACATGATGATTACTATGGCAGGCACACCACAGAACAATGGAGAATATATTAGAGTAGAAAGAATGCAAAATGATCAGGCTCAATGAGTGTCCAAAATATCTAAAAAATTTAAATGAAAGAAAATGAAAGAAATCCAGGCAGATAATAAGTGATACATTCAAGGAAACAAACAATAGTTTTTGTCTTAGTAATGTTTGAGCCAGGAGAATAGCTTCTTCGATTCTGTACTGGTGAAATAAATACCAATTTTTCAAAAAATATTACATCAGTTGTTTTGGTAGCAGAATTTTCCAGCATTAACAGAGGGTCATGGCATTTAATTTATAGTATATCCATAATCATCAGACTATTCAATAAGCCCTTGTGCCCTGTGGATGGGAAAGCTTCATCATGGGATAAAGGTGATTACTCAGAATTGCTCTGTATGGACCCAAAAAAGCTGTATGTTTAAAGGCAACCCCTTTTTTTATACCTACTTGTGATCAAGTGAATATATTTATCATCAAAGTCCGTGATCTGTACTATGCTTCTGTTTTACCATGCAGTGCTTGAAAACTTGTTTAAAAAATCTGCAACCATCTAAGAACTACTGTCAGAAATTGATTCCCAAGACAAGGGCTGGAAAGTAAACCAGCTTTTTTAAATGTTTTTTTGGACCACTATATAGTGACCGATATGACCATTAACTCTTCTGTATGCAACCCAAAACACCTAAAGCTTATATTACATATAATGATCTACAGTAGATCTGTTTCACCTGTAACTGTGTAATGATATACCATGGAAATCCAAAAGCAGGACATTGCTAGCCACAAGTTTTAAATAAAACACAGTCAAATCAGATGGCTGTTTTAAAAGGACCTATTTTAAAAAAATATTTATTTTATATTATGAGGTTTTCATCTAGTTCCATATTTTTTTGATAAATATGCCTATTTTTATATCAATTTTCATTCTAAAATTGAAGCCAAGATAAATATTAATACCTGGCTTTTGTGCAGTCTCTAACCATATTAAACATGTGGTTGGTTTATAAACTACTTTAATTTTAAGCAATAATCTTTATTCTGTGGAAGGAGTTGAGTTTCTTGCTAATAAGTACGATATTGCTCATTGCCGTAGGTCTAGAGATGAGCAGTAATCGCAAAGACGGATTAAAGCTCCATTAAGCTGTCTGAAATTCCTTATGGTGAGAAATCCTCCTTAATCTTTAGCCTTTGTGAAGGACTTCTCATTTTCACAATATTCCATTGTAAAGAACCCATGTGTTCCGCTTTTATTTCTCAATGACAACACTTTACTCTTTCTTTTCTACTCTTTTTTTTTCTAAGGCTGTTGGTGTTGGGTGAAAACATGGCGTGTATGGCCTTGGCAGCATATCAGCCTTCTCTCTTGAGACTCTGTCCCACCCTGATTACTGGGCCATGGTTTATGCTCCTTGAGGCAGGCAACATATTTCTGTTGGTTCACTGAGCACAATCACTAACACTGCCATGCTAACATGACAGGAGCCCCCTGCCGGGGGTATATTGGGACCAGCTTGGTCCACGCTCCTGGAGAACTACATCAAGCAATACTGGCTCAGTATTTGCACCCGGAGGACAGGCTGGCAGTCTATTTCCTCATGGGTGCCAACACATTGGGGAAAGGGACATGTGGTCAGTTAATGTGCGTCACTAAAACAGGGCACATACAGGTCTTGTACTTGCTGCCAGCGCTAATTTTATTTCAGATACAAAGTCTACTGTTGTAAAAAGTTGCTGTTTTTATTGAGAGTACTGTAAAGTCTAAAGAAATTTGCAAAAAGACTATAACATATTTAAAAAATAGAGAGACGGCATAAGAAAATCCATGTACAATCCATGCATTTCTGTCATTGTGTTGCGTAAATGAAAGGTTTGCTTTACTAGGTGAAAATAAATCACAGAAAAAATAACATTGTTGTGGGAAATTATACTGTAGGGAAAATTATACTTTGCCCTTTATTCACTGTTTTCTTCTGTCATATATGCAAATGCACCATTTGACTGTCTGTAGCTCGTAGACGCTGCCTCTGGAACTCACACAGACACAGATCATGAATTTAATTTCTTTCAGGAGCATTAAATAGGATTGTTGATATGGCCTCATTCCAGGTTCCTCCATGACTTTGTAGTTATTATACCCAAAATTGTCACATACAAATAACAGTATTAGTCATATTTGTCCACAACTAAAGCACTGTGTTGAAAGACGTACTGTAAACACATAGCAGTAGAGGTGACAGTGGCAAGGGACAACTCCCTGAGTTTTCTTTAATATTTGTAAAACATTACAAATTTTAGTGAATATGCTTTTCAAAGTAAGAGTCTTGTTGATTAGCAGTACATTGCCCTGTAAACAAAAGTTAAAAACCTACTGTATACTGTCCCTAACTGATGTTTAATCTGCAGATTATTCCTCATCCCTTTAAGACCAGCTCCATTCCAATTTCCTTCATAAGCCTCAATTAAGTATTGTATTGATCAGTACCTGCTAGGCTCCATTCTTTTCACTTTCCTCACATAACAGATGCACATTGTCACTGTACACACAAACAGACACACAGAAAAAATTCGTTTCATTACATGGAGTATTCAGCAATGAAGTGACAGATTAATGGATTTTTTTTTTCAGCAGAACATTTAGCATCGTTAAACTGTTTATCCTTTCACATGACAGAGATTGGATTTATTTCTATTATCTGTCTGTGTAGCTCAGACTGTACATGGACAAAGTCTCACCATCGTGGATGATATGGAATTTTGTAGCTCACTGACAATTTTAGAAAAATTACTTGTCAAAATGGTCCTCCTCAAATTACTTGTGTTCTTCCCCAAACTGTTGCCTCAAAGTTAAAAGCACACAATTGTATAGAATTTCTTTGTAGGCTGCAGTATTACAATTTCCCTTCACTGGAACTAAGAGGCCTAAACCTGTTCTAGCATAACAATGTCCCTGAGCACAAAGTGATGTCCATGAGGACATGCTTTGAAATGGTTGGACCATAAGAACCTGCACAGTTACAAACTCAAACCCTACTGAACACATTTTTGATGAACTGGAACTCGGACTGCACCCCAGACATGGCCGGTCCTCACTAATGCTCTTGTGGCTGAATGAACACAAATCTCCAAAGCCATGGAAAATCTCCTTGAATGGGATGTTCAAAAAAGGGTGTGATGGTCAGGTGTCTAAAAATGTTTAGCCACATAGTATAACATGATACAATATGTAGAAATGAGTAATTAGTATTACACCAATTTCTATGTGCAGGTTAAATGCACAAGCTGAAGTAAAACATGGTAAATAACCATATAAGAGGTACATTTACCATATAGTCTATGATTATACACTAATCACTCATAGGCTTATTTAATAAAGGGGACAGTAAGTATACACAGGGCACAGTGCTGTTACTGTATCTGATACACATAGCCATAGACTCTTAAACCCAATGGTATGTAATAGAGTTTGTCTGACAAATTGTGAAATTCACAAAATGGCCCTATAGGTTAGATTTGTGTGTGTGTGTGTGTGTGTGTGTGTGTGTGTGTGTGTTTTACCAAGACCTCCATTCGAGGTTCTCCATTCCAGATTTCTTCAGATTACTTTTAGGAATTTTATAGCATTATTTGATTTAGCTTTATACCTAGGGGAAAGCACCCAGGTATAATATGATAACCAAATATTCATTGCTGAAAATGTTTTTTTATTCAAATCAGTCAGTCATGTTACAGTAATAATCACATGCTAGGCGATATCACCATATTTCTGTTCTAAAATATTAAGCCTTGAGGAATGATACCTGCAGGCAAAGTTGCTATGTTCTTAGTTGGCAAAAGAGTTTTAATCTTGCTCAAGGGCATTTCTGGCTCCATATGGGTTTCCCCTACTACAAGATTTATTTTTTCCTCAGAAGAAATGTATGCCTTAGTATCAGTGATTTTATTCCGTTTTATCACTAGCACATGCTCTGCCATGAATAACTGTCTCTTGAACATGGTTGCTAAGGCACTTTCTTTGGCCTTATGAGCTTCCAGAAGAGAAGAGAAGAAGTACAGTGCATATATGGATACATAAATGATTGTGAATGCCAGATAGCGTAGTTTTAACAAAAATAAAGACTCATGCAAAACTAAAATCACAGTGCAAATTGAATCACAACTATGGGGATTCCGAGTGCTGCTGCTGAAAATCACCCTATCACTGGGACAGCCATCTGTGGCCGGGGGTGCAAGAGAGCATAATTGGCTATACTTTCTGGTTGAGAGGGATCACATTACTGTACATTCTCCCCTGTGAGGTCATGTATTCAGAAAAGGACAGTTAGAGATTTCTTGTGAGTGTGTTCAGCTGCCCTGTGATGAGATTACTGATAAGAGCTTCACAATGAAATCAGTGTATTCTATTATAAAAGCCAAGGCTGATAACATACATAATGCAAAGCTGGTATCTCTGATATTAAAAATTCTTGCATATGATTTTCATTGTTGGCATACAGTATGAGAGGATTCTGATCTATCGCTACTGAATATATTTCTCATAACTATTAGAATGCACTGGGTACTATACATTAGTGGAAAAACAATGTTTCAATAGTGAATCTACTGGAATTAATGAGACTATTTTTAGACTATTGCAATTGCATTATTAGAAATAAGCTCTTCTAATGGGGTTTAATTTTGTTAATATTAGAGATGAAGGCATTATTTCTTGTCTAGCATTACCATAGTCCTGTCTAATTTCATTTAGAATATAAATAAGATACATTGCTAAGTTGACTTAGTTCACTGCACCTGGTAAAATATATAGTATATATGGCACAAAAATAAACCTCACAGGGTGGGCAAGATAAGCCTCTGAGGAGATAATACTTGGCGTCTTGCAATCAGAGTGCTGAAATTATTTCTGCGCTGCCTGCGTTTTGCTAATATCAAAAACAAGTGGCAGACATGAGAAGAAAAGTGCTTTTCTGATGTGGAACTGAATTCACTCATGGGCCAAGCTGCCCTTCTCATACTGTCATCCCTGAAGATGTGCAGCTCCTAAAATATTCTCATGCATCTTTAATGAATTTCTGGAAAGGTGTCTCACTGTTGTCTTGGTCTTTCTATTGTCTGATTTATAGTGACCTTGGCATATTCAATCCCAGTAGATGATCATATGTTGAGCATTCCAAAAACTGAGTGGAACAAAGGATACAACAGATACAAAGATAAATTATGTAGAGGTCAAATAAATGGCACAGCCTAGGCAGGCATTGGTACCATTGTACCTCAAGTGCCATAAGATAAACATTCATGGACAGTATGTACCACCAAAGGGCAGCCAAAACAAAACAAACTCTACCAAATGTTTTCCAGCCAGAGCTGGACAGGATCATATTATATATAGACCACAGAATACCTTATGTACCCCAGTCCATCTCCTCAGTCCAAGTACAATACATTACTCTGGAGTCTGTCTCACTAAAAACATTACTGAATATCTTGTGTGCACACAGTAAAAACAGGCACAGGAGTCCTACAAGCAAATTATGCAGGATGATGTGATATGTATCACCATGTCCATAGAGTGGGAAAAGCACCCTAATTTTTAATCATTAATTCCCAAGACAGCCTTGTCTGGAAATGCTTAGTCATTTATGTCATTTACTATAGCCAATTCTCAACTCTCAAATGGGAAAAAGATTAAACACTGCTGCAAATAAATTCAACAACTAGGGCTATTTGCAGGACACTTCTCTGTATTATGTGCCACTAACCACCCTGGAGCTGAAAATAGTCAAGGGGCTGACAAAAAATATATAATTAAAAAAAAAGCATTGGGAGTGACTATGGCTAAAAGACTAGTCACGACAGAGATCTGCCTGTTGATGGTATGGGGCCAGAAACAATAAATCACCTTTCCTGGACCTTGACCGTGAAACACTAATGATGCAATGCAGCAGGTACTACCTCCCCCACCACAAGATAAGTCACTTGTTGAATGAAGAAAGACACTTGCTGGTTTGTTTCAGCCTCAAGCCAGTATTCACCCTCTCATTGAAGAGAACACTGCTCTGAGTGGTGACCAAGCTTGTGCAGTAAAATAAATCGTACATCCCACAATGCTGTTGTCCCTTTTCCACTAGTATGAACCGCTTTCATGATGACCTCAATTTTCCTGGCTGACAATTTTCCTGCCACCAGCCTTGGACTTATCTGGTACAACTGTTTGAGGGCAATCAGTGAGAGGATTATGGCCCAGAGGGTTATGGAAAACCACATCCATCACTAGTCAAAGGTAATGGTTCAGTGGAAGTTCAAAACCTGGATAATCTGGCAGCTGGTATTTCTAGTAAAATCTGTCAGAATCATCAAATAGATTGGTTGAAAATGAAAGTTTTTATAAGCTCCTCATTCTAAGAGCAATACACATATTGGTGCATGAGTGTGGCACACAATATGAAATGGTGTATGCAATTGAGATACAAAATTCTGCTTGGCATGAGGCTGTGTGGTTTGCTCAGTGTTACCAGAGCAGCTCTCATAATATTGCAGATGCAACAGCTAATAAAATGGGTTGGATCTGTAGTTCAAAATATGCAAAAAAAACCTCAGACAGGATCTTCTCAACAACAGACCTACCAGACTTGTGAATTTTTGTCATGCTGATCATGACAAATATAAAAAAGCTTTTTTGTCATGCTGATCATGACAAATATAAAGTGCTAGACACACTACATGGGGCCAGAGAAACATGGACATCATAACACTAGAAAAGGATGTGCAGCCTTTAAAGTTTTTATCTTGACCTAGCATAAACAAAACGCTCTTATTATGTCAGACTATTAGCACTGAACTCATTTACTTTCAGCTCTGACCGGGAAAGCTAGCCAGAGAGAGTAAAGGACCCTGGCACTAATACAACCTTTTGCTGGCTAAAGAAAGCCCTTTCATCTGAACCAGTGCCCACAAATTATCACTTCTATTTCAGCCATGCAAACAGAATGGTTAAATGCTGAAGGGATAGGACTCAGGTACACCAAACGCACTAAAAGATCAGCACTATGATCAATGACTTCACTGCCACTAGAGAATGATCACATTGTAAATATAAGTATATGTGTATTAGGCTGGGATAGGATGGCACTTGGCTGGATGTCCCTTATGTTGGCAAGGCACCTCCATCTGACAATGCATGGAGCTTAAAATAGATATTTTGCTTTCATCAGGAGAAGACAGGGATAACAGTTAAGTAGCTGTAATCATAAACAGTGTACTAATCCTGTTCTTACCTTTTCCCCAAATAAGCCAGCAAGGCGATGAGAATAAAGTCCAGTAGAGCAAAGTTTCTTCACAATTCCACCATGCCGTATTCCTTCATTAAATCACTCACAATGAGCAAATTAAAACACAATATAACTCATTATTCCTTGTACTTTAATACTTGCTACTTCTTAATTTAGGTCTGAAACACTGCATTAGCCCACCTTGTGTAAACATCTGGTTTACAAAACAGCATATAGTATATACTAGACTGTTGAAGGTAGCTTTAGCACTTGAACAGATAGTGGTTATTATATGTTTGTCGCTGTGTTTATTTTAAAGAAATAAAACCATATGAGTTGTTTGATATAATTCTTGCTTTGGCTTTAGATTGCTTCTATCACACAATAGTTAACATCTAGGTAAGATGAGGGCTACCACGTACTACCTCCAAAACACTTGAAGGCAGTCAAAGGTCACCTGAACATACTCAAAATAAAAATGCTGCCTGCCACATACACAGCATGATGCATACAAATGCCCAAAACAGGCTAGTTCCACTCTGACTGATACGGGAAAGAGTAATACCATCTTACACATATTGAGGGCAGAGCCAGTTATGCTCTCGGACTCCTGACCACAGATTGTAGTTTTGGTATCGTCAGGTTTTAGTTTCGTGATCTCCAAACTGTAAGGCAGCTGCATTTTTGTTGTGAAATTTATGAGCCTTTACCTCAGCTTAGAAATCCTTGGGTGAAGCAAAAGACAACATACTGTACATTCATGAACTTGATTCATCACGAGCCTAACAAGCCTTGATGGACGGCTCCTCTCAAGCGGTGACAGTTCACAGGTCAGCATTTGAAATGGAAATAGGGCACAATATATCTCTTATTTTATATAGTAAAAGATGGCTATTCTCTTGAACCAGGTGCATCTTTGTTTTTAGACAGACATTCAGTGGTGTTTGTTTTAGTTTGTTTATTAACCTATGATGGACATTACAAATTTTAGAGCAGCTAATGCCCTAAATTACATCAAGTGTACTTTGTCTATATAATACTTATATTAAATATGACTCAGAAGTTAAAACATTGTTATGCTTGTCATTTTTTAAGGTAAATCTTTGTTATACTTGTTTATTATTTTTAATGTTCTTTTTATATATATAGCTAGTTGTTGCACTTTGGGTGGCATTAGCTTTAAATGAAAAGCATGGGTAATTCAATTAGGGCTAAGATTTATTTGTGAGAGTCCCCAAATATTAATGTTTAGCTTAAAGTGGTCTAACTGAAAGCCTTTTCTCAGCCAGAAGAAGAATTGAAAATGGTTAGGGTAAAAGAAAATAGATTTTGAATTAGCTCTACTCTTTCAGGGTTCACAGCACTTACTCTTTGCAGATACATTTATGGCCTTTGTCAGACACCCTTATCCAGAGCAACTTACATTTGAACTTACTAATTTTAAACAACTAAGGGTTAAAGGCCATGCTCACGGGCCCAGAGCTGGCAGCTTGGTGGACCTGGGATTCAAACTCATAACCGTCAGTAGACCTACCATACACCTTAACCACTAGGCTACCACATCCCCCACATATGCTAAGTAGGGTTAAGCAAAGAGGATTTGGACAGGACCAAGGGGCAGCAGGTAACAGCCTCACAGCTCCAAGGCATCTTGTTCAATCCTGAGCTTGCATTCCTGTCTGTGTGGGCTTTTACATGTTCTCTGGCATATTCACACTGCAGTGGACTGGTATTTCACCAAGGGTGTGTTCCAGTTTTGCACCTCAATGTTTCTGGGATAGTTTGCCCTCATCACAGCTCTGATCATGGTAAATATGTTACTGAATAAATGATAAATGAATTATTTATAGTATTGCACACATTCTCAGCCCTTTATGATAAGGAGATGAGGAGCAGCTTAAGCCATATCCATGGATGTATAATCCAATAGAGTATACATTGATTGTTGGAGAAAACGAAGATTTGATCCAGGTTTGTGTGTGAATGGGTCATGTTCCCACTTCAGGTATTCTTGCTTTAATTTATCATATAATCATATAATAACTCATATTCTCACCACCTTGAATTCTTACTTTCAAACCTGTATTACTCTCTCTTACATGTGTCATGGTTAAAAGTATATAAGGCGTATGAACACACATGCAAACACATTTCCAGCTTGTTCTAGCATCATTTTAAGGTGTGCTGAAAATGATGTATTGTCAGCTTTGGCTCATATCGGAGGATTATTGGAGCATGTTCATTTGGTATTCTGATTGATTGTGCTGTCAAAGAGAAATTGTTTTGAAAATGAACAGAATTAGAAACCACCTGCCCCAAAGTTGTTGCTGCCTTTTGATGTTACAATTCTATCACACATTGTGCTCATCATCCCATTCTTTTTTCTTTAAAGAATGTATTTCTTTTTTTTTTCTTAAAAAAAGTATTTAGATCAATGGTAAGTTAGGGTTACTAATGTATGTATGATAGGGATTTTGTTTAGGTTAAGAATAAAATAAATGTTAATAAATACATTTCATTTAGCAAGCAGTTTAACCAGCTGGACTGTACCTTTTTAATTCAAGGATATTCTTCATTTATTTTGAGAAAAGACAATATGAGGCACTATTCACTTGTATCACTAACGGATCAGTTTGCTACCTATCATAGCCAAACAAACGATAAAGTAAATTAAACTCTTTCAAATGAAATATATTTTAAAGATATGAAGTTTCCTTTCTGTCAGTCTTCCTGTCACAGACAACATTTAAACACACTTCACTGCCTTTGGTCTGACTCTCACAACTGTACACTGTTAGACTTGCCTTTTGTTTATTGAGTTGAGAAGCAAATATATACTATGATTATCGGTTTTTGTAGCACTAATCTAAAAACCTCACACATTCTACAAGACTATATACACTGTATCGCCATCTGATATCTGACATGTTTGGAAACATGCTGTGATTTAATTCAATTCATGGCTAAAAAAATGTTGTGTCATTTGCAATTGGCTGTTCCAACTGCTTATTCAAGGTCATGTCAGGATAATGTATTTGTCGTGCACTCTGAAGTAACTGTTGTGTGAATTTGAACTGGTGTCTCATTTCCTACAGATCTATATAGTGCTGTATACTGTAAAGTGACTGAGTACAAAGTTCACAACGTACTTTGCCTTTCATTTAAAAGTGTCACTAATGAATTGCTGAATCCAGTCTGATAGAAGCTGAATACGTATTTCACGTCCATTCACTTCCATTGATTGCAAACACTGTTTCTAAGCATGTGGGTGGTGGAGACCATGTGTCATATTAAGCATAAATGAAACAAAAAACAGATGTGTTCACATGACAAGAGACAAGCATGAGGATAAGATGATGTAGAGGCAATTTGCAGCTAAAAACTTGGGAGGAAACTTTCCCTATAGAGATGAGTCAGATCCAAACACAAAGCAAAACACGCTGAGATATAGCAATTGAACAAAACTAAGCATGGGATCACTCCCACTTAGCTGCTACTTTTGTCAATTTTTCAAGTGAGTAGGCTGAGAAATCTGTGGTGAACAAAATGAACAGCATGTAACAGCAGCGATTTTGTCCAAAGCAAAAAATTCTTTACAAAAATGTGTTGTTATTGATGGTATTCTGTCACTTCTGTTCTTTTAAAATCAATAAGGTTTTTGGTTTGGTTTGTAATTTTAGGCTTCACTTAAAAGAATCATGCTAGATCACATCCAAGTTTTCCATTAAAAATGAGCTCTTGACCCTTGGAGCCTTTTGTAATTTTTATGGCTTGAATATGAAAAAATATCACTTTTAAACATTAAAAGCAATTCAAACTGTCGAAGTAAATTTGCCTTGACAAATGGGAATAATTTGCATGCAATGAAGTCCACAATACTGAAATACTGTTTATTTCATGTTTTTACACACTTTTATTTTTAAAAAACCAAAAGGTCTAATAATTTAAAGAAAGCCATCAACTAGGTATTGCAGTGTGCATCCCTTGAGGGCAGAAGATAAATAACACAAACACTAACACAAATAACGCAATTTTGCCCATACAGACATCAGTCAATATTTTATTGTCAAGCTTGAACTGTCAGGGGGAGATGCAAAGCTAATATGAAAGTAATAAATTTGCCTTTGCAGCAATTGATTTTTTAACAACTACTAAGAAGTCCAGATTTGTATTAAATTACATGTGTGATTAATGAAATAGTGTTGAGACATGTAGGATAAAGTGCTAAAGAATGGGACATGAACAGTTTCCCGTTATAGCGGCACAATCCATTCAACGTCGCTGCCGTTGTTTACTCTGTGAAATACTGTGTGGTATATCGTATTTGAGTGTGCAGTCTGGAGGTGGATTCTGCGTGTTGACTGGTGTTGTGTGACTCATTGCATGGCGCTTGGCGCCAATGTTTGTCAGCAACCCTGCAGCAAGGCTAAGTGATTAATTAGTCACAACAGGAGTGACTTGCTGACAGATATGCCAGACAGGTTACACTGCTTTGATCGTCATTCACTGCTGACAATCTATCTCCACCTACCAGAGCAAGGTGAGTGTTGAAATCAGTGGAGCTGCCTGCACGTGTGTCTCATTTCTTCATTTGTCTCTGTCGGTGACTGCCACATTAATAGAAAAGGGACTGGTGACATTGATTGCAAGCTTCAATCCACTGGCACTTTTATTTGCTAACTTGTCGTTTAGAGGCACATAATGCTGAAATAATTTCCTCTGCTGATCTGTGATAAAAAAATATAAAAAAAAGTTTTTTTTAGATACCGGGTCTGATTTTTTGCCCTCTTATATTAATCCCTCTGATATGTTTGTTGACCTCTTTCTTTGTCTGAGGTAATAAGATCCCTAAGGTGATGTTGTTAGGTCTGAGACAAAAGAAATTTAGACCCAAATTTAGACCCAAACCTCTATTCGTAAAAGTCACAAATAATTCTGACATATATTCAATACTTGATGTCTAGGAATGATGCAAGTCTCTAACCAACTTGTACCTTCTCTTTTTATTTCAGAGGGAACCCAAATGCACAACATGAGCCAGGCCCATCCCTACCCTGTCCTCAGCCAGCTGGCCCATGTGTACGAGCAGCAGCAGCAGCAGCATCAGCAGCAGCCTGGCAAAGAACTCAATAAATACGCCTCACTAAAAGCTGTTGGTAAGGCCAAGATATAGTTAACAGTCTAAAGGGACAATAACAATAGAGTGTTTCTAAATCAGACCCTTTATTGTATGTGTGGTCCTTAACCACTCACTGAACATTTTATTAGGAACACCTGTACACCTATTTATTCGTGCAGTGATTGCTGCCATTCATATGGCAGCAATCCAGTGCATACAATCATTCAGATATGAGCCAGCAGCTGCAGGTAATGTTAAACCATCAGAATTGATCTCAGTGATTTTGATCATGACATGATTGTTGTTGCCAGACATTCGTATAAGTATTTCTATAACTGCTCGGGGTGGTGATTTTCACACACAGTAGTCACTAGAGTTTACTCAGAATGGTGCAATAAAGAAAGGTATGAGTGGCAGTTCCGCAGATATAAACACCTTGTTGATGAGAGAGGTCACTAGAAAAATGCCAGACTTGTTTGAGCAGTTAAAGATTGGAAAAACAAAGCCTAGTCTGATAAATCTTGATTGTTGCAGACCATGTGCTTCCCTTAATGGCCACAATTTACCCATCTTCTAATGGGTAAATTGCCAATATTCTAATAGCCATATTCTATTATATGAATCTATTATTATAATAGTCATATTCGATTTTATATATATATATATATATATATATATATATATATATATATATATATATATATATATATATATATATATATATAGAATAGCCAATATTCTAATGGCTATTTCCAGCATGTTAATGCAGCATGTGACAAAGCAAAAGTATCTCAAGTGAACATCACAATGAGTTCAGTGTTCTTCAGTGGACTTCACAATCACAGGCTCTTCTTCTCCACCTTTGTGATGTGGTAGATCAGGAGATTCATAACATGACAGTGCACCTGAAGAACCTGCAGGAACTAGGTTATGCAATCACATCAATATGGAGCAAAATCCCAAAGGAAAGTCTTGTGGAAAACATGCCTTGTAGATTTAAGGCTATTTTGAGAGTAGAGTGACTCTACCAAGTAGTAGTGTAGTATTCATAATAAAGGGCTCTTAATGTTCTTGCTTTGTAATATATGTGTGCTATAATACACTCTCATTTCCTTGATATATTATAATAACACTTGTTTATGTGAGAAATATTTGACTTTATTTCAGCTTCATCTAATTCATATTTTATCCATTTAGATATACGTTTAACAACTGTAGTCAAGCAAGGCATGGCTCTTTCCCAACATTATGATGTATGATTATCTTATCATCTCCCACTTACCTCTGCATCTCTCATTTAGCCAGAGCCCAATGGAAAATAGTATAATTTCAGCATGAAATGTATTCAGTCATGTCACTGCAGGTGCGCTCTCCTGATGCAGCTTGCAAGTCCATTCTGCCCATCTATTGTGTTGTGGAAGGTTTGAGAAAATAGCACACTGGTAGGAATGGGCAAGAGTAAAACGTTTCGCAATTTATTTATGCTGCTAGATGTGCAATGCCTGATCGTCTCCTGATCAGGATAACCTTACCCTTACCAAGGTCTGACGAAGTTGTTTATGAGCCTAAGTCTCGCTATCTCGTCTACAGCTCCTTCTGTCCATCAAATATTTTACACAAACAATCTCTGGTAATAACAATTTCTAGACACAAACAGCTTCTAGCCATGCACGCAGAAGGTCAGACTCTTCTTAGCAAAAATTTCCATCACAGTTGTCTTCTCATCATGAGTGACACACTAAGAAATCAATTAATAAAATAAAAATGGACTCCCTGGAGTCACTCTTATTATTATTAGTTTTTGTTATTTAATTGCTTTTCCCTGAACATTTCCCAAAGAAGCAAAAGGGAGCCACAGTTCTTCCAGTCAATAATTATCTTTGCTGTGCCTTGAATGTATCTCTAAGGTAAGCAGGTATTGAATTTTCCTTGGATTTAGAAAAAAGGAACTAATAAAGGAACACGTAAGGAAAGTTAGCATAGGAGGATAGCTTAAATTGTATTTTGTTAACAAATCTCACGACACATACCTCATTTTCCTGCAAATTACAGGAAAGGCCAATTATCTCATCACATTATCTGAAAAAATCCGCAACACTAATAAGAAATGTATATATAGTAAAGAATATAATTCTCACAAAAACAAACTGGAAATGTATGGCTCCAACATCAGATTTGAAAATGGTACTTTGGTTATAATTAGAAACTAAGCATTATGCAATTGCCTAAGTGAACCAAATACATAAATAAATAAACACATTTGGGATTATTGCTCATTAAGTCCTTTTTTAATAAGTAGTAAATTTATGTTGCAAGATTGATGTAAGATGTAAGAATATTGTGTACAATAATCACTTCAGCAATGCCACAGGAAGTAGTTTTATTTATTCATTTATTAATTTGCTGTAAATTCAACTAAACTTATTTCTAAAAGTTTGCAGTTGACTTTAGTGCCAAAAGACTCTGCCAGATGCCTGACAAGCATTTGACTCCCCTTTTTCCTTTTTAAGGAACTGACCTATAACTATATTAAATGAGATGCAGATACTAACTAATGTCACTGCATTTTCCAGTTTTTTTTTTTTCTTTTTTTTTTCAAATCTCTCCGACAATCTGAAAATCCACCTTGACTTGAATATACAAGACTAAGGTTTTTGGACAGCATATACAGAGTTTTTGTGATTGTGTATTTTGCACAGCTATCTCACTATAAATACCTATTTACCTACATAAGTGCTGAAATTCATTCTATGCAGCAGTTTAATATATATTTGAACTCTATCAGGGACATTTGTCTCATAAATAAGGACTCTGCCTATGAGAGTGATACATGGGGCCAGGCACCAGTGGGAAAATGTCAACTACAACCAATGTCTCCTTCACTTTCCACAAGACAAATGAGCCTGAAAGGTTTATCTTCAAGGACATTAAATTAATCAACCATCAAACACAGACTGAGAAAGTCACAGCAGGATTTACAAGTGTGCTGGGATTTCAAGTAAAAATTCTATGGTGAACGTGAATCATGTAGAATCAACTAGTAAAGCTAAGCTTACTGCGCCAATAATAGAATTGACTTGCTCAATATAATTTGAGACCCATTTGAGCTTAATTGAAATCTCTTGCAGGCAATCGAGGACATGCTGAATAGACCTAGCTGATTTTTGTTTGGAACCCCCTGCAAACAACTTTAATTGAGGACTTTTATAAACGATATGCCATTAGCGTTTCAAAAGGAGCTGGCGCAGTGCAAGCACAAAGTCAGACGCAGACTCATTGCAATAAACTGCATGACAGATTAAAGGTCAGAAGAAGACATTTGACAAACAAATGCCAGTGAGAACATTATAGCCCTCGGGGTGGCCGTATTAGCCCTGGGATCCTGACCATGCCGCTGTATTGTTCAAGAAGCAGACCTACAGATCAATGAGCATTTTTGCAATAAGAAATTAATGGTCAATGGGTTTCTGGTGTCATAGGACAAAATAGTTAATGTTGTGACCTGAATGATAAAAAGAATCAGAAAAAGAATCAATTTTATTGAGAGGCAATATCTATCTTGGTATATAAATATAACCTGCAGTAGTCTAACGATAAGTAAAATATTAATTCAGATACTCAGATAATGAAAAAAGCATATTATCAGTAGTGACCAGTTATTTAATAAGTACACAGAAAATAATAGAAAAGATAAGGTAGCTATACAGTATTGAAAGAGAATGTGTGATTCTGTGCCTGCTGATGAGACCTGAGATTTTAAGGAGTTAAGAGAGGGTTTTCTAAGATATAAAAACAGCTGCCTCTTCTAATCATCTGACTCTTGCAACTGAATGTAGCTATAGATGTGTTTTCTGCCTCCCCACACCTCCCACTGCTGCATTCTCTTTACCAGCTACCTGTAGATGACTGCATCAAATTTATCACCTTCACACATGCCAACAAAGGCAAAAACCTTAAAGCATTAATCACACCCAATGGTGTAACACACTCTGTGAGACTCTAGCAAAGCTTGATTGAACCCAGATCCTCACAAGACACCATGAAGTCATCCATGAGACTTTTTTATGTCCTGGTGCACTGAGTTGCCACACTGGTTGCTGTATGAACAAGTTTTCAAACAAAGACTAAAGAGCTACCCCTTCCCCAAACACTTGAAGTAACACTTGTATTAAAAATATATCTTGTCTTGTGTGTTTCTTTCATGTTCTACTAGAAACTTCCAGTAGGAATTTAGCTCGCTGCTACTCTTAGTCCCTGACCTAGTAAACAAGCACGATGATGTGTTTTTGATAGAGACTACAAAGTGCTTCTGTAAGTTATACTGGATAAGGACATCTGCTAAGTGCTGCAAATGTAAATGTAATGAGTTTTATTATAAGCAAGTGATGCCTTAAAGATGACCAAATGAGACAAATTGCTTTCTAACTACATCTCTGTGTATCCTCATGCATTATTCTTGTCTGTTTTGCTGTCAGCGTCAAAAGTGAACGGGGGCTTCTACAACAAGCAGCACTGCCACTTGACCGAGTTGGGAACAAAAGGCAGCCTACCCCTCCACGCAATTAGGATGGAGCATGTTGAGCCCACTGCCTCATATGTCACAGAGATTCCCATCCCCAAGCAAAATGAACAGAAACCTATTCCCACCAAGCCTCATGTGCCACATCGTCATATGGCCTACAGCTCCAACACCATAGCCAACCCAGGAATGCTGAAGGCCTGGGAGGGCACAGAGACTATGGGTCGGCGCAAGACCTATGGCCCTAGGAAGCCCTGCATGGTGGGTCAGTTGAATGAGCTCCACACTGCCCGCAGTCACCACTACCTACCCACACAGCCATACTTCATAACCAACAGTAAGACAGAAGTGACTGTGTAAAGGAATGACTTTGTTTCCAAGGGCTCATCCGTCATTGTGAGCCGGAGAAACAGATCATTATCTTGACTGTACCCTTCACTCTGCCCCTTGTGGAATGGAGGCATAACTGCAGACGTGAGCCAGTCACACCATGACCGGCCACTCAACCAGGCGGTCAGCAAACAATGACAACAGCTGAACCAGGAGCATTCCATTGTTTTGTGAAACGTTCACTTTAATTTATAGCCATGCCAATGATGATAAGTTTATGTTCAATCAGTGAGATAATGTGTTGTTTTAATTAAATTAATTGAGAAAATAGTAAAAGTAAACAAAGCAATAAAATCAATCTAATAAAGAAATTAAATAATTGGGAATAAATGTTTACTCCAATAATTAAAAGGAAATGAGTGCAGTGGTGAACCCAAAGGTTCAAGGGCTAGCGTGGCATTTTGGACACAGGGCCAGTATTCCTAACAATTCAAGAGCTGATACACATGATGTCTTTTTAGCACAATTATTTCCCATACCACTCACTGCTGAGACTAAGTTCATACTTGGTGTATCTAAAAATATTTAGTGGCAGATGCCTTATTTGAAGATACTTGGAAAGACGCGAACTGTTACACCACGGATTGGTACTTTAGGGCTGTACCTTTCATTTTTATTCTAACAGTCCTCACTGTGTCTAGATTAACAAACTCAAACAGATTCATTCATTTACTCTGTAACAAGCCCCCAGAAATGTCACTCTTAAGAAATGGTATAATCTCTTAGACAGATAGCTGTATTTGTTACGGAGTGCCATGAGGTAGCATGTGAACTGGAGACTGTAGAGTAAAAAGCACTGTTAACTAACATGATCGCTCTGCTACAAATTGTGCCTGATGGCGCTTTAGCTTTCAAACAAGTATTTGATCTCCCTTTCGTAGTTAAAATGATTTCTTATGTGTTGTATTGTATTCTCTTGAAGGCATTAAAGCTTGTTGTACAATATTTCTTCATAACAATAGATGTATGTGCAGCAAAGTTGCAACCACTGGGATTTAGCACTTTTATTTCAGTAGTGAGTAGTTTGGGGAAGCTTTTTTTTTTATTCCGCACAGACCATCTGGTGAAATTGATTTTTAAAGTATATATATTTATACTTTTGCCAGTATATGTATGCAAATGATACAGTTAATTGTGCCAAGAATTAGCTTGTTAAAGTTGTGTTTAATTTGAACTATTTGTCTTTTTCATTCACTTGTACATTCCAACTGAGAAAAAAAGGGTTTCTTCTACTGCATCACAGTATAAGGGATGTGGTTGTTTTGGAAATAATGATATCTTTTAAAATCACTTAATGATATTGGAATAAAATAAGCATTTCTTCTTTCTCTCCATAATATTTCTCTGTTGCTGTCTTCAGTGTTAACCGGAAGTACATGGTAGGAACATAGTACATACTATATATACTGTAGGAACATAGTAGGTTATGTTCATTCTATTAATTTAACTCTGTAGAACTAAATAAATCCTGCAAACCAGGAGAAACGAGCACAAAACATTTAATATTTCTCATATATATTTCTTCCAAAGTAGCACATCAACTGAAACAATCCCATTCTATGTAGATTTTATAGGATGCAAAGCCTGATACATTCCTAGACACAATTTTCCCAGTTTTCCATTAGCAACAATTCAGTCTTTATTTTGTATCTTAGACAGAGGTCAAGAATGGAATCATATTCAATCATTTTCATCTCACAAGTTCTGTTTTTTTTTCTAGGCAGCTTTAGGAAATCATTTCTTCTTTGCACCACAGTACATTATAAAAAACAAATTTTGAAAAGACTTAAATAACCAAAAATACAAGTCATTATTTAATGACATATTTGCTCTCTAGACAGTATATGACTCACATTCTCCTTTTTTGAAAATACATACATCCAAAATGGTATTTTAGTGTTTGCTAGGGCAAGAAGAGGGCTCTAAGTGTCAGTGTGCATTGTGTGGATTTGTCTGATGATGAGCTAAAAAGAAAAAAGCACTAATTGATTAGATTCAGATTCTTGGAGCAAGTGTTTGGTCTCTAATCCAATTCTCTAACCTGGCACTTCTTCGCCTCTAAACAGGTGCCTCAAATTATCCAGTGGTTGAATGCACTCATTTGTGTTAAGGCTTTGTAACACTGCCAAAAATTTAAATTGGGACAGTGGGTGCAAGTGACCTAATTAGCAGAATCAAGCTTTCTTGGTCTGTAGTCTGCCTGGCACTCAGTCATATTCATCTGTCATACTCTGTAGTCCATTCAGTCAAGGCAATGAAGACACAAGTGATGCTCTGCATTAAACAAGCAGTCTTTCTTTGAACTGATCTTACCATAGAGATTACTCAGCGAAGGTCTATGTCATTTTTCCTGCTGATGAAGAGCAATCTGAATCATACAACTAAATACTAATACACTTTGTATATTTACGTAGAAACCTTTATAGCAAATATAGCTACCTTTACCAGGCTAGCTACTAATAACATTTTTAAAAGACCGAATGCCTGATTCTGTTTTATGGAGTTACATCAGATTCACCAAAGAAAGAAAAGAGTTTCTGCTACCTTATTTTTTAAAACCTGAGTAAAAAAAAATCTAATATAAATCTGTGATTAATAGTACAAACAAAATACATTATTCAAAGGAGCCAAGATGTAAGTAGTACTAATACTACTACCAGTACTAGTACTAACAGTACTAATTACTAACGTGTAGTAATTAAGTAGCCATATTAAGTTTCAGCTTAAAAACACGCTGGAGAACCCAGAGGAACCCGTAGTGTAAACCTCCACATGAACACTATTCTAAAAACAGGATTAAAGCATAAACCTGTGAGCTGGGAAGCTGCCCACCGCACCATTATGCCCCTTTTAAAATCTGTTTCATCCATGTGCTAAAATACTATTACAAAATCTATTTAATCAGACTGACATAGTGCTGAAATTTTCAGTATTTTCTTCTGATGGTTAAACAGCAAACATCTTAAAAATGATAAAGAATTGATCCAAAATACAAGTTTGATCCAAAATACAAGCTTTTGAAGCAGTTGGTAGGTTAAATTATTTTAAATGTTTAAAAAAGTACAGGCAATATTACACTTTTCACATCATGAAGAAGAGTTAAACACTGAGACAAGTAGGACATGAATATTACGCACAAGATATATTTCTACATAAAATATGATCATATGGATTTAGTCAATAAAATGTTTAAAATAATCAAGGTTTACTTTCCCTGTTATGAATTCTGATATTAATATATAATCATTTCTGAGATATAAATGGGATTATGTTATTTTATACTGTGTGATTAACCAGAGCTATGGATTTAGTAACACGTTAAAGCAAAAAACATTACGGATGTGCTATTAATGGAGCTTTAAAGAGATTTGTAAATTAATTTTATTTAGCTGCATGTGATAATATTGCCACTGTTCTTCATTTTCCGATGGCTTTCTGACCTACTGCTATGAAATTTTCAGACCTCATTTAAGTATTTTGTCTCATGAGATTCAGTAAATATTTCAGCACCATTTTAAGCACAGAAAAAACAAAGCATTTTTCTGTTCACCAAAATGCCTCCGTAATGTTGATCTATATCCTCTCTGCTTCAGCTGCCTGTGGATATTTTGTTTACTCAAAAGCAACTTGCTGTATAGCTAATGCACTATAACTCCATTTCCTGAAGTGGCAATAACAGAATGGGCAAATTTTACTGTAAGCTTTGCATTCTGTCTCCTGATCATTTGTTTGCATTTGTCTTCTCAATTAGATTATTTTAAAAAATCTCATCTCTTAATAAAATGTATATTCTATAATGAATTGCTGGCAGACATTTGGTATGCTAAACTGCTTCAGCCAAATCCATGCTATATATACAGCCCTGAGTTTACTCAATTTTTTTCATTTTGAATATATTGACAAAAACCCATGCGAACAGACATAAAGGCACCAGTGTTCTCACAGATTAATTACCTATAGTCTCAGCAGAGCTGCTCTCCTGAGTGCATGAAACTAGAATAAAAGTGAGCTGAGTTTTCTGTCTTTAATTACAGCAGCACCTTCCTGCATGGGCTGTTTGAAAAAGAATCCAATTAAATGCCCAAAACAACCACTGACGCCAGTAATACATTACACCAGACACTGATCTCATATAGAAATTTCAAATATCACTGCACCTTTACTGTCTTTCACATTATCTGAAATTCCTACTTTAGATTCTACTGAAAGTGTCTTTTCCCTGCATAGCAGTAGATCTGAGAATTAGATGTGTTCTTCCAGCACAAAGATTTGATGAGATTGCTGATGAGATTAGCAGTATGTGAGCACAGATCAAACAGAATTTCGCTGATGACTAGGAAGAATGCTCAAGTTTTGGGTACACTGTGTTCGTCCTGAAACACTAAGCAAAAGTCAAATATGTTTGTTGTTAGTCTTCCAAAAATGTATCCAGTCTTCTACTGTCTGAGAGAGTCAGAATGTACAGTCTCATCAGAATTTTAGTGTGGCCCAATTTGTGGCTCACCATCTGCTCTGTTCAAACCCAGATAAAAAGCCCCTCAGCAGGCCTTCTTTAAAGGCCATCGAATGTCTTATTGATTACTCTGCAGAAGTGAGTTAGAGGCTGAATTGAATTTGTCTAGTTGGATCAGTCCTCTGTAATTCTGAGTGACCAATAACCAGGTTTAAGTCGAGATGACACCATGTGGGTGCAGAGCTTTGTCTGGTTCATGAACTCAAACAGTGCACAAGTGTGTATTGAAATGAAGATCTGGATAGTGTTTGAGTATTGAGTCTGTTATTAAAGTTATGAATAAATCATGGCAGGTCATAAGAGCAGTTAGCTTGAAGTACTGTAATGAAAAAAAGATTCAGATTGGTTTTTTCATTTTATGGTGCAATGATATCCTGAGTGATTAAGATCTGAGAGCTACATTGGAAATTCTAATATCAGTTCTTCTTTGTTTCTGACAGGTTCTGTCTGACTTCCTTTGTATCAGGCAAGTGAACAAGATAAAACAGTGCACTTTAGATATATAAGACACACAACAAAGAAAATACTTTCTTATTAGAGATGACCAGAAAAGGAGGCTGTGCATATCAAAAACAGTATTATGCTAGCAGGCACAGACGTTGTCCAGCCCTTTATGTAGCCAGAATACAATACAATTTGTTTACCGATGCAGTCGTGAGTATTATACAGATTTAGTCTATGTGTAACAAATTGGTCAGTGGTCACTTAGACAAAAATTAGTTGAACAGAGCAAACTCTGCTTGGATGAAAGCCAACTGTTGCCACGGTGACAGAACTGGCGCAGTCTGCTTTGAAATCTTTTTGTATGTTTCCACGGCAACAACTGTAGCTGGGTGGAGGATCTGGTGGTGGTGTGCTGTGGGCATCAAGGGAATCAGATGCCTGCATTGTTTATTCCCACAAAAAATTCATTGCAACACTTATCCAAGAGAGATCCAAAACAAAAGCATTAGTCAGCAGTTGAGAGATGGCTAAGATGAACAGATCCAAGCAGAGTGGTGTAGCTGATTTTCCTCTATAAAGTGCTGGGTTTAGGGCTACAAACAGCCTTCAACAACCAGTGAAGACGCACAGCTCAAATCTGTCCCAGTCTTGCTTAATGACAGAACAGGAATATAAATGGTAATGCAGACACCATGTGCACATGCAGCTCATAATGAGAGTACAGTGAGCACAAAGACCACACATACACACACACACACTTCACCTGGGAGCAGGCAAGGCCTATTTGATGATGAGAACTACATTATTCACACCTCCAAAACAACCCATTCTATCAACAAGAACAAGAACACTTTGTCATTCATAATACAATGACCTGAAAAACACTAATATCAGGATATATTACAAGATGGACCATTTTATCTTTGATTTGTGTAGCTCTGTGGCACAGTTCTGCAGTATTTGTTAAAGGAATGACTCAAAGATGAAGCAATTATGCTTTCTGTCATTTTTGTAGGAAGCAAATCCAAAATACACAAAATGAAACCATAGAAATTCCAGGAATGTAACAAATAATATGCATATAGAAACACCAGTCACTCTGGATATGTAGATTTAGAGCTGAAAAAAGAGATACACTGAATTTATCTTATTTATATGAGTACGTCGTTCCCATGTGAACACAACTTTGCCTTTCGGTTTACTTAATTTCCCAAATCCTGATGTAATATTTTATTCATGTGAAATTTATGTAGTCATTTGAATCAAGCAAATTCAGTTCATTACTTTTCTGTGCAAGATTCCACACATATGTTTAGTCATACAGCATCCTGGGCAACAGATACCACTGATGCGCATGGAAGCACTCTGCACTCTCATTAATAGACCCTAATTTATAACATGATCAGTGACTGAAGTCCTAATCCCATTTGAGGCTACATTTCATCCTTTTGATTTTATTCTACACTGGTTCCTATACCTCTCTCTCTCTTTCTCTCTCTCGCTCTCTCTCTCTCTCTCTCTCTCTCTCTCTCTCTCTCTCTCTCTCTCTCTCTCTCTCTCTCCCTCCCTCCCTCCCTCTCAGCCTCTCTTCTTTTTCTGTTACGCCTATATTACAGATTAGCTCCATGTTTACCTGATTCCAAAGATGCCCCCATTTTTATAGAATGCAGCAAAGTGGAAAACAATTGTTTAGGTCTTCAGTTAAAGTGGGACTTAGCTGTGGTTGTTGGTTAATTAATTTATGTATGGATCTATGTATGCAGGTATTTGTTTGTTTTGTTTGTTTGTTTTTTTGTACATTTATTATTTCTACATTTATGGGAATTTGAATTCTTAAAGAAAACTCATAGTCAGTATGTTCATAGGAACATAGTCAGTCAAGTTCAGATTTGTTTGGTTTTGAAATTATGCTAATAAGTTTGGAAACATTTTGTAAAAAGTGAAAATGTGCTGTAGATGTAGAGGTTTGTTGGAGATTGACTTTATTTAGAAAAGAATTCATAAATTTTGAAAGCTACGGCTATTCAGTGCATATTGTGTCAAAGCAGTGAAAAGGAATCTACTGTCAACTGCACAGACAACTCTTGTGTTAAATGTATTTTGAACAAGTGAACTTTGTTGGTAAATGCTTGAAACGCATTGTAATATCTGTCATTTAAGTACACAAATAAAGACCTAGCATAAAAGAAATGTGGCCTTTCACATAGTTACACATAATGACAAATGAAATACAAGTCATTGTAGCAAACATTGACAGGGAAAAAAAAACACTCATTTGGCTAGAACTAGTCTTTCATCTCTTTATCACTACTGACATCAGCAGCTACAAGTAAAAGAGAAAAGGGGATTATTTAACTTAGTTTCTGCTTCCTACAAAAAAGCTACCCTACAGCTGCTCTATTTAAACTGCAATGTCTCATATGCAGTATTGATAAAGCTTTGGTGTCAGTGTTTTTGTTTGTTTTATTTATAAATACTGTTTTCATGCACTTTCTAAAGACCAGGCTGATTTGCATGAGCATCGTCTTTTTCAAACTTCGGAAGGATGCCGTATGTTTTCCACATCACTCACAAGCACAACAAGCAATCATCAATCAGCCGTATACTCCGCTTCCAACTTCCAGATGTAATTTTTGCATCTACACCTTGCTGTCTAAGTACCTGTAATTACCACAACCACTAACATCTGATTAGCTTCAGGGAAAATGAAGCACTTAGCATATACACCTGATAGGGGATCGTTGTTTGTTCAAATGCTAAAATGCTTTCAGTTCATTTCTAACAGTCATTTCCGATGGTTAGTTTAAAAACTGAAGCCTCAGCAGTGTTTCTACAAGCAGGTGTTAATGAGGACTTGATGAGCAGAGATGCATATGGCTTTGCAAAAACACGTATGCCATATGAGGGAGTTGCTTCTTGTCCTGTGAGCACTCCTCTGCATGCTAATTTTCACACCTCAGGCCCGAGCCAACCTGGCCATGCTGCTTGTGCCCCTGAGTTGGGCCTATGGCCAGCAGTAACAGATGGTTGACTGGGTGACAAAGCTCCCAGCACCATGTTCAATGAGATGTGAATGTGATTCCAGCTATATCAGTGAGCTCTATAAAATGGAGGCACTATTTGGGATTCTAGTTGATGAGCAGTACATCTTCATTTTCATGTTCATATGCATGTTCTTCTGTAAGACAGAAGGGGAAGGAAGGAATAAGTACCTAACCTGCAGAACTGCTGGAAAATGCATTTGGCTATAATCTCAGTAAAATTAGATTTTTAGTTCTATATATTTTCTGTTTACCCAGTCTTGAAGATTAGCTTAAGCTCACTTTACACCTTTTGAACATAGTGTGGTAGACATGTTAGATTTAGTCTAACCAGAAAAAAATGGATTTATAGCTATTTTACTTTAGTTTATCACTGCATTGTGCATTTTATTTATTAAGCCAGTATCTAATGGTTTATACATAATGCTCATGTGCATTGAAGGCACACAGGTTGCTTAAGCACTGCTGTATGCTGTATGATGGACCACATGCTTCTGAATAAAAAGCCACACCTGCTGAATGAACCTCCCTGATGACAGAAGTGATGCATGTTGAAGATTTAACACAGGTACAGTTACAATCACACCAGCACAGGTGTGTTCACAGTCACACAAATAGTCCTATATATTTGGACAGAAAAGGAGCGGCAGGAAATGCACAACAATGCACTTAACTACAGTACATGCCTGCAGAGTAGCATCTGATTATCTGTATTAAATCACTCATTGCTCTCCTCAATCAAAAACAAACTAAAAAAAACTAAATTACTTATCAAGAAAGCCATGCTCGCTATCTCAAGTTATATCCCGGTGAGATTTTACATGTTTTAGATAAAATTATATAATAAAGGATAGTCAAAGATTTAACCTGTTGTCATAAAGCAAACAAACACTGTAAAGTCAAAAAACACAAAAACCGTTCATAAAAATATATCTGTAAATCACAAGGGTAAAAACCTAGGCATTATAGGATATATTTACACTGTTAAAAGAATAAAATTCACTGCAAATCCACCAAATTACCAAGGATCCATTGAGTTAACAGCAATTATGAACAATTATGCGTTTTAATGAATGCTTTGTTGATTACAGTATATTTTTTATTTCATAATTATTTCTCATTTAAATCATTCATAAAATGAAAAACTTATAAATAAAATAAATGATAAATAAATAAATAAATAAATAAATAAATAAATAAATAAATGTAGCTGTATCTTTAGTCTTTCTGACTAGTTTGTGTTGAGAAATCTTCACAATCTTCTCTTTCATACAATTATTTTACAATTTAATATTTAAATTATATTTTATTTAATACTGTGAGACAAGCCACCTTTACAGTAATATGTGCTATAGTGTTTTTCACTATCATGACATGCTGCACTAGAGAAGTATTTTAAAAAAATTGTTCGTAAGGAGACGTAGCTCATGACAATAATAATGATGATGACAGTGGAAAGTTTGAAACAGATCCTGAGCTCGTTAGTGTGTTTAAAATCGCAGTGTATGAATTCACTAAACTTTTTACAGTTCTACCTAGAAACCTGAAGGACAGGGATGTTTTGGTTTAGACGCACAGTCTAGTGGCTGTTACTTTTTAATCTTCCGGATGTACATAGAATCAGACACACAGCGAGTGTGTGAATAATGCCTCTAGCATTACTGTGGCTTGTGCTGGATTACATCACCCCAGTGTAGAGTGCCCTATAACAACACAACTCTTCCCACTAGAGGAATAAGTCAGTGCTAGCAATAAAACATTGCTTTTTAGTCACTTACGTTACACTTGATGTGTTTTACTTTATAAAATTCCATCATAAATTACATATTAAATTGGACATGTTTTAATAGTCATATACAGTATATATCATACATCTGGAATATAAATTTAGAGTGTTCAGGTTTTGGAATCAAAATTTTAAGTCCTTTTGTGGTCTATTGCCCAAAAACTTAGGGATCCCCTGCTTTACCCCAAGCACACGAACCTAGTGCTAGTCCTCTATCCCATGTGATAACACAGTAAAACGAAATAAAATTCTCATCTCTTCTTGAATATGAAGATCTGTCTTCCCAGTTTGATCAATTTTATATAAATATTTTTCTATAAAAGAACATAATTGTGTGTATACTGTATATATATATATATATATATATATATATATATATATATATATATATATATATATATATATTGCACAAGTACAGTGCTAATTTTTAATAACTCCTTTTCATGTAAAAATCATTTTAAATTAAAGGTTAATTACAAAATATTTGGTTTTGTGTATGTTTTCCAGTAAATTAAACGTATTAATAGTTTTCTTCTTGTTTGCTAGCTTATTTCACCAATTTGCCAGCAGTCTTTTGAGAGTTTTTACAGGATAGTTGTTAAGACAGCATTGTGGGGCAAGTTAGACCGATTCTGTGTGAAATAAGATGAAAGAAAACCATTTTCCCATGAAACCAGTCCACAGTAAATGTTCAATCTTATAATAATACATAATAATATAGCCATTCCTAGTCAAAATAAATTAACACTGCAACAAAAAAGATAATGAAGCCATAATGACAACTCGTAAATACTAATGATGCATTTGTGAAGATACTCATTGTATCCTGCCAAATCCCACATTTCACTAATGAGTCATTTGGACTTTTTTTAGTTATAAATTACATAAATGTACCTTTTATAAAACAGTATAGTGTTACATTAGAATGTATTGATTACAGTAAGGTATTGATGAAAATATTGATCTGATTCAGTTAGAAATTGCAGGTATTGCTGGGCATCTTGGTCTGATTACTCTGGTAAGTGATTTTAAATAATCATAATAATATTCATGAGCTACTGTTACATGCAGATAAGGCTACGAAACATACAGTTTATGCCAATGATGAAGCTTTTAATGATGTACTTGTACCTATTTGTTCCTATCACCATCAATTATCTGTGTCATTTTATCATAATGGTATCAGCTGATCTCATCTGGCATTAATAGTCCCAGAGTGGGTTATGGGTGAATGAAGCAGGCCTTATGACCAGATCACTGCAGGAATCCTAAGAGACTTTATCGTGTTTGTCAGATAAGATGGTTGGCAGCACAAACGTAGTGCAGATGGAGCCAATAAATGCTGGGCCTCAGGGGTTTGGTGAGATGTACTTTGGGAAATGCTTTAGGTCCCTAGGGCGCTGCACTCATAGCTGTCTTTCAGCTGTCTGTGTGGTTACAGATGTGACTCCAGTTAGTCAAGCACTGAGCACTTGATATGTAATAGACCACTTGCACATAAGTGCAAGAGCTGCACTGAACTAGGACAACCCTTTCTTTCAATTCTTCCTTAAACAGCTAGATTTAACAGGATTAAATCCAAAAAACAGGATTAGATTACATTAGATATAACTATTTTGCATGTTAATATTTAAACAACACACTACCAGCGAGTCCTTTTGATAGTGACTCAAATTTATTTAGGGTTTTATAAGTATGTATCCTGAGAATGCAGACAAAATCTATTAGACAACAGAGAAACTCCAGGGCTCAGTAACTCACATACAACATCTGTCTTCTCTTGTTATATACGTCAAAAAATAAAACTGTGAAACATTTACATTTACATTTACATTTACAGCATTTGGCAGACGCCCTTATCCAGAGCGACGTACATAAGTGCTTAAATCTCTAACATTGAATACATTAATGCTGGATCACTAAGTTACATACTTAAGATACCATGAGTTTAAAACATTTGTTCAAAGTTATAATGAAACTTTACAATGAAACTCAGTCTGATCTGTTCAGATGTTCTATTTATGATGAACTCTTGTATATACACTCAGTTCTCCACGTGTGAACAGTGCTGGTGTGTGAAAATGTGTGAGAATGAGAGCAGGTATGAAGTGTAAAGAGAACTTTCGGATTCAATGTTAAATTTAGTGAAATGAACCAATCAAAGTGGCTAAATGTCTGTCCAGCCCTGTGAGAGTCTATCAAACACAGATTTGCCCATGGAGCTTCCATACGGCTCTGTGTGACATCAAACAACTGGGGAGCCATAACTAGAGCCTGCTGTGATAAAGTAAACTCAATCAGGGCAACACACTTCCACACTATTTGTGTCTGAGTAAGACAGACACATAAAGGCTAATCAGTGGCACCCAGAGCAGAATAAAATAACAAATACTCTCACCAAGCTCTTTATTAGGAACACTACACTAATACTGGGTAGAGTATCGCTCTGCTCTCAAAACAGCCTCAATTGTGCAAATTTTGGTTTAACTGTGGTGTGTCATGTATTACAGTCACATAGCAGTGTGATAAAGTTGTGTACTATTTGTTGCTGTACTCTCCAAAGAAAGCCAAGCTATTTTCATGTTCGTTGTCCATGAGGGCAATGAATAAATCATAGAATGAGTTAATGGCCTTTGTGTGTTGTAATAAACCTTGTTTTTAATGAGCTTCATTAAGTTTTCTCGTTTATAGTTGGTAGAAATGCTAGGAGTGATTCTTTCTCATTTCTACTACAAAATTCACTCTCTCTGCTCTCTTAATTTATGCTTGATGTGTCTGTAGCAGTGCCACACAAAAACAATTAAAATAGAAATTAAAGACAGAATAAAGCCAGATGAAAAACAAATATAAAACCCAATATAAATATCATTTTAAAGAGGAACTTTTGCAAATTCTTGAGTCTTGAGAGACCTGACACATTTGCTATGATGCTCACGTTTTATCCGAGAGGGAAACAATATGGAAGAGGTGCAACGCAAGTCGTTCAACCATAAACAAATGGATGAGTTCATTTGTGATGCCTCAAGGGCCATTGTTTTTATAGGATTTTCTCTTCATGCCAGCATGCGGAATGTGCAAAAGGAGCTGAAGAGAAATTATTGGATTATGTGTGTATGCACTTTGCAGAGACTGATTTTGTAGCAAGCTTACATGAGTGAATGAGTTTGGCCAGAGGCGGAGAGAAAGCTTTCTCTCAGCTAGAAGGAGCCTGCTGCTGAGGATCCACCTATTGTGCAGGCAGAGAGATGGGAAGCAGGGCCATGTATTGTTTAGGAGGAGAATGCCTCTGTGGATTGCACAGAGCAGATAGTTGCTGGTCTGGGCTCCACATGTGGTCCTATTTTGTCCCCCATGCTAGCACATTATTTCTGCTGGAGCACAATGGAGCACTGAAGAAAACATCTCAGAGTGAGTGAGACAGCAGCACTGTAGCAAAAATACAGAATAATGATGGCCATGTGAAAAAAAGCAGGTTCTGTGATTCCATAATAAAGTCTTGTGCCAAAACAAGTGGTGCTAATGTTCATGGTTATGTGCTACTGCTTTTCAGTCATTCAGTAAAAACCAGTGAACAGAACACAATAAAGTACATTTCCACAGATACTTTGCTGAAAGAGGCGAGAGCAAAGAGAACAGTCTGTTTTCTCTGGAAAAAAGGTATGAATAAATTGTAAAATATTAAAACCGAATAACCAAATACTGTGCTCCTGAAATAACATGCTTAAATTTCTGGAAATAAGCTTAAAGGAATTCCACAGTCTGAGAATCCAACTTTTGTCAATGTATTCATTTTTGGTCAAAATAGTTAAATACTGCTAGATTTGAAACATTTAAATACACCAATATTAATGCAAACTAATTACTATAAATATATAACTCTGCTTATCAAAAACAGAATATAAAGGTGATTTTAACAGCTTTTAGTAATCTAGCAATAGATAAGCAGCAGCTCCAAACAGTGCCACTATGCTGATTCGTGTACCGTATGATATGTCTGGGTTCCAGTCAAAACAGTCAAGCTTAGTCAAAACACATAAGTAGACTTACACTTGTAAAATGTACACTCTGTGCTTACATGTATTTATTCCTTCGGGAAAACATTGATTGATTTCACATCATAAACTGAGCTGACCTTTGTGTGACTCCCCAGGTTGATTTTGTTTGGCTCAATTGTAAACAAGGAACCATAAATATACTGACTGAAATAGGGTAATGCTCCAGGATGGGAAAATGCTCTGCCTCTGTCATATGTCATAGTGACATAAAACATAATATAGTTTGACCATGTCACTGTGAATGTAGCTTCCTAACAAAGGTTCAAAAGTTCATTTACGTCTTTTCTAAATCTATGCTGTATGTCTATCTTTTCATATGTAATGTTATTCTGGATCAAATAATCCTTCTGTACCCGTGATTTGATGCGACGTCCCTGGACTGACACCAGTGTCTGACACCAGACACTTTAATATCCTGGCCCTTAATAGATCTAAAGCAAATTAGAGGCTGGTTTGTAACAACTATGTGAAATATAGAGATAATATTTGGGTGGTTGAAACAGTCCTGCATAAATAAAAGTGAGTCGGAGAGAGAAAAAAAAACTTGCACTGTTGTAGCATTGATGTCCCGTAGTGGGAATACATTTCTTTTGAAAGGTTTTCCTGCCTCAGATACCTCACTTCTGTTACTTACAATCTTCACTCAGATTCATGCCTCAGAGGCCGATAGAGTACAGTAAATACTGTGCTGGATGAATCCTTGGAAGTTGTAGGAGTCTCAAGAGTTGAAAGGAAAATGTAACCCCTGAGAGCAGACAACAAAGTACATTTTGCACAGAAATTTTTTTTGTTTTTTTTCCCCCCATCATTTCACAACCTCTTTTGTACTCAAACATGTGTACATTTATTATATTGCACATGTTATTAGAATATTATAATAAGCTCTGCAATCATTCTATTATTAGCATTTGTAGTTTATCAAAAAAATAGTGTAGCTTGTTCGCACATTTATTATCATTTTATTCATTTATTATACTTTTTTTTTAAAAGCATATATAAACATTGTCAGATGGGCAAAAGGGTCTGATGAACGGCAAACATACTGAGACAGGCAATGCAATAATCAAAGGAATCAAAGGTAAACTGAAATAAAGCGGTCCAGTGAGACATTGTGGAGCTTCACGATGTTCTACTGAAAGTCTATTATTATTGAATGGGTGTGTTGAATTGACTGCTTATGGGGAAGAGAATACAGTTTGTTACGTTGCTGCAGGTTCTAGGAAATGGAGTTCATTGTGCTTTTAGTGATAGGCTAAGAATTTACAAAACATGTCCAATAATCAGCTGCTTTTAAAAAAATTTATTTGCCAGAGTTTCAAATAAAATTCTCTAATAACATAAAAGACAAAAAGAGGTGATGCCATGATTATTATTTATTTAATTCAAGCTTCAAAACATTTATTGTGTGACAGTGTTTATCTTCAGGAACCAGGATACACAGGTGTTATTACTCTGAACTTTAAGTAGCCAATAAGATTGAAACTTTGGGATTCTGAAGCTTGCAGCCAATAAGATATGTTTTCTTACATTTCTCAGATTTCCATCAGCACTATTTACATTGGTCTCTATTATTCCTATATTGATATAAAGGATTTATATTAGTTATACATGAAATAGGTATTCTCCTACCTTCCTGCTTGTGTACTGTATGCATGATGAACTTGCTGGAAGGACAATTTCACATACTCTTACATATACCTCATTTTTTTCATCTTCAGGAGCTCCAGCATACACTGATTATAAAATATTTCCACTGAAAGTGTAGAAGAATGTGGAAGTGTTATTGCAACAAGCCCTTTAAGTTAACAAACAACATCAGCTACACTTCTGCATAGCAGAGGTGACCTTTCATCCTATCCACATCAAGTTGGATTATGAATACTATGAGTGTCACAGCATGCTAATTAATCAACAAAATTAAGGGTCATATGTACAACAGATGTGTCAACAGAACATTGGTGTGGGAGCACAACACAGTTCTCTTTAGAACAAGACAGAAAACAATGGGGTCTATATGTTACAGAACACGAGGAAAATGTTTGTTAATTTTATAATACAGTACAGTACAGGTGTTCTCATGACAGGAATCTAATTAACGTCCTTTAATTGTGTAACCCGCACAATTGTCATATTATTCTTGTGAAATAAATTTTAGTGTGTTGACAAAATCCTCAAATTACTAGTCAAAGAATCATACTGTTTAATGGAATTGCTGTATTTTCTACCTGGAAATTGCAATCAACAATTTGATACATTCTTTAAGAGTAACAACAGTGGTGAGCTCTGGAACACTTAAAGGCCTGGAAGACTAAGGAACATCTGGGGTGGATGACAGAAGACTTTATTCCCTGGTAAAGTAAAACTCTTTAAGTTATCCAGATCAAGAACACATTCCAAAAGGTTGGTATATCTTTCAAAGCCAACAATCAGGAGAAGTAGTACAACTGTTTAGCCTCAAAATCCAGAAAAACAACTAGACATTCCCAAAAACATTAAAAAAAAGTGCAGATCTGTAAGAATATCCTACTGATAGATGAGGTATAGATCAAATTGCACCAGAATAAGAGGAAGAACCTATACATAGGGTTATATTATCTGCTCAGATTTAGTCAAATTCTTGGATGATGCTTTCCAGTGCAGATGGAAAATGACCTGGAGCATACTTTAAAAGGCAAAGAACTAGAATGTTTTGCAAAGTCAATCACCTGACCTCAATCTAATTGTGCATGCATTTCACTTTCTGAAAGCAACACTGACGATAAATTGCCCCAAGCACAACATGAACTGGAGACAGCTGCAGTAAAGGCCTGCTAGAGCATCAGCAGGGAAGAATCATCATCAGCATCTGTGGTGTCTATGGTTTCCAGACTCCAGGGACATCAGCAAGGAAACTGCAGACTGTAAAGGATTTTCAGCCAGGAAAAAAAACATAATGGTTATTTGTTCAACTTACAACTTATCTCATTTCTACAGCTGAATAATTAAGGGTTAAGGGCCTTGCTCCGGGGGCCAGGACTGGCAGCTTGGTGGCCCTTGGTGGCCCTGGAGTTGAATTTCAACTCCAATATATTGTACAAGACAGTTTAATTAACCATAACTTTATAATTGTCCAAGTACTGTATCACTATATGTTGATGGATCAACCATGAAGCTCACATGCTGCTGAAAAACTGCAATTCAGTCAAGAGATTGGCCTCAGAACCGTAAAGGCCAAGCAGTGATCATATTAACAATTTATGCCCACTTCCTAGGTACTAGAGACATTTGGCAAGACATTTAGGCCATCACTGATTACAAAACCTGAATGGTGTGTCTGTGACAGTGAGGCCTCCCTCACAGATGTGCTGCAGTACTTTGATGTGCTGTATGAAATACAGAATAACATGCCTACAGGGAAGACCATCTCTCTGCTGAATAATATGATACTCTGTCTGTCCTCAGCTCACTGACCTCAGTCAGTCTAGAAAAGTAACATGTCCACTATCACCTTAATGAATATTGGTGTCTCCCAGGGCTGTGTGCTTAGTCCACTGCTGTTCACACTGCTGACACATACTGTCAACTGTCGTTAAAATAACAGCAAGTTAGCTGATGACACAACATCTGAAACAATGTAGAGAGAAGTGGGAAGCATGTGGACAAGTGGAAACACAACTAATTGATGAGTTCAGGAAACCTCATGTTGGCCATTCCACATTGCACATCAAGAGACAGAGAAAGCTCTAGAAACATTAAAGAGCTTGATGTTTCTGTGGATTTCATGGAAGTTTTCACTTAGGTCCAAGAACGCGCAATTACAAAGAGGTAACACCTAACCACACCCATCACCATGCTCCACAAATACCTATAGCCATATATCAGTACTATCAAGAACATCTTGACCAGCTGTTTCTAATGTGTATCTTGTGTGATTTACCTCCAGAGTATAAGACAGAGAAAATTATTGAGAAGCCCATCAGGGTATCTTCCTTGCATTCATGACATTTACCACAAAAGATACATCTGCAATGGGTCTATCATTCATGCATGACCCGTCTCACAGACTCTGTAATAGCCTCTCTATTTTGGCAAAAGGGTCAGAAAAATTGAGAGAGAGAGAGAGAGAGAGAGAGAGAGAGAGAGACAGACAGACAGACAGACAGACAGACAGACAGACAGACAGACAGAGTTTGACAGATGCAGATTCATTGCCAATGCATAAAATGAAAGTATAAAACAGTATATTTTGAATTTCATAATATGTTAAAAATATTGAAGTTCATAATATGTTAAAAAATGCTCCAAAGTTATTTTATAAGCTGCTTCTTGTGAAAGTTTAAACGTACATGTAATTTGCAATCACCCTGGTTAGCATTTTATAATCTACTTTTATGCTGACTGCTTTGCACTGTAGTGCTGGAGGCACAATATTTTTCTGAATTTCCCTCTATTATAAAGGTATATATGGATGGTTTACAATGCAGCTTCTGTACATGTGCTGTAATAAAAATCAAAGTAGGCTTGAGGGTGTCATGCACAGAGAACCTTTATATTGTATTCTCTACTCAAATGTCTTTCTCTATACTTTTATACATATAAATCTAGTACTTTTATCAGCTTCAAGGACAGAATTGAGTCAGCAAATTTTGCAATGTTATTCCAGATAGTAATTAACATCTGTCCTAAATGTGACCCCACTTAGATTAGCCACTCAATGATGCTTTACATTCATTAAATGGACATCATCATTAACCAGCACTGTTTCTTCTTAGATCTTCCTTTAAGGTCTTCTTCTGTATTACTTGTGACCTTTACACCCTTTCTCTAGTAAGTATCTAATTACAGTCAGAGGCTAGATCTCTGAAGAGAGTGTAGGGATGTAGAAATCTTTAGTGTCACTATATCAGTGATCCAGATGTGCAGGACAATTTTGGCATATGTAAAAATCATATCCATCAAATATCCATCATAGCTCGTCTATTTACTCTGGGATAGCACAAACTTTTATACACCAGGTACCATAAATAAATACACCAAACCCCTCCTCACACAGATACTGACAACCACTTCATAAAACTGTCATCTTTTAGGCAAAATAATGTTCTCTCTTCCTCAAAGGTGCTCAATAACTTTGACAATACATTTCTATTTGTTATATAAAAATACATATTGAAGACTATATCTTATAGTCTATAATTCTGTAACTCACTTGTGTCTACATATAGTGAAAATCAAGCATGACACACTTGTGGTACTCTAGACTATATTACATTTTTCCCCATAGCACAGTGTAAAATTTAATCTAGGTATTACTCTGACCCAACTTTACATATTCCATTTGCCATCATCATAAGGCTGGTCCCAGCTGGACTGTTTGTGTAGTCATGGTAAGTAGACGCTGTTCACCTCATGGCAGAATCCAGGCAAATGTACTCATGTTGTCTTATCACTCCAGAAATTATATGAACCTTTGTAATAGCACAGATGTGGCAGCCATCACTGGGGAATTCTCATCAAGCCATGTGGAGCAGATGCATTAATGAAATTTCTTTCTTCCTACAGTCATGCCAGAAGTTATGAGCATGGACATTGAATCTTCCACATTACTGATTCTGCACACATTCCATTTGAACATGCTGTTTTTTGGTATGAACTATTTTTGGTCTGTTTACATGCATTTCTTAACTGAAATTATGAAATATATAAATAAGGAATATTTGATCACATACAAACATACAGTATGATCACATACAGTTCTGTGGGTTGATCATGTTCACCATGTGAGGTCTATTTTTCAGTTTAATAATAATCCATTCAGTGTTTACTTGTATTACCAGAAAAAGAAGAAAACCATGGTTTCCATGGTGATCTGCAGTGGTACATGATTTACTCAGTGGATGGACTGGGGGCTGCATGTGCCCACAAAACACCATCCTATAGACATGATCATAACAAGCTGTATCAATACCATATATACTGTATCAATGAGTAGACTGTTCTCAGTAGTGAATGTTTGGAGGGTAACCATTTTATCATATCAACTACTATAAGTAAGGGCATTGTGTCGAGTGCGTGAAGCATGGGAGCAGTCCGCATCAAAAAAACATGTACAGCACCTGCATGTGCCACACCGCACGAGCATGCATCCCTTTGGAGAGGATTACATGAGGATAACAGTGCAATTGGGAACCTTATTCCTCTCATGGAGTTCCTTGGTTCAGGTACCAAAGGTTTATGTAATTAGACTTGTGCTGTAGTGAAAAATCCAGACCGTGCAAACACATAAATCTAAGACACATCTCCACACTCATATGACTGAAACTTTCCAAACCTGGTGGTCAATGTACAGCAATCAAAAATGTGTTTTACATAATATTTCACACACCTACAGACCAATGACAGAACCACATGCACACTATTTTGGTAAGATATTTCCATGTAAGGGTGGGTGGCACAGTGGGTAGCATTGCTGCCTTATAGCTCCATCGTCCCCAGTTTAATCCTGAGCTCCGGATGTGTCTGTATCTTATTTCTGTGCACCTTCTCCTCATATCTGCCTGGTCTTCTTCTGGGATAATCCATTTTTATTTCCACCTCCCAAAAACATTAGATGGATTGGCTACTCTAAATTAATTGCGCAGGTTATACATGTAATTGGTATACATGGTAACCTGTGATGTGATGGATTGGTATCCTATTCAGGATTCTCTCACCCTGTGTCCCTTGTTCAAGTTGTTCCTGGGACAGGCTCTGAATTTCAGGATAAAGAAGTTACTTAAGATGAATTAATTGTGCGGTCAATGCCAGTGCCTATGGAATTCGGTTTCTTTTAAAATTGTGGTTCACTTTGTGTGGTGGAGAGCAAAATCTCACCTATGGTTGGGTCAAAAACGTAAATTCTACCAGCTTGTTGTCAGGACCCGCATCACAATATGATGGAAAGTGACTTTCAGTAATGGGATTAAAAAGATTATGTAAGATCGTTGAGTCTGTGATAACTGATTTACACAATTTAAAAATACTCTTGTAAAGGTTTATACAACCGTACATTCATAGTTCAACAGCTCTCATTTGTGTAGGCTGATATTAGAATTATCATATTGTTCAAGTGGTGATTAACAAAAGTTGCAATGTGTGGGGTTTCACCTTTCTGGGTTTCACCAGTGGAAACATGGCGTGGCTGTGCTAAGCGGATGCAGCAAAAAACACTGTATCACTAAACAGCCTGAACAAGTACCAGGTGTGTTTATCGAGACAGAAAATAACTGCAGTTCAGGAAGTGAGTGGAATCGCCTAGGAAGTGTGTGAAGAGGGAAAATACCACATTAAATGAGTGTGAAATGTAATAAGTTAGTGTGACAATGAAGGAAGCTTGTTGGATAAAAACTGTCACGTTTGGTACTAAGAGCATAGCAGTAATTTCACTCATGGTCTTTGTTGGATTACACGGCTGGCTTTTAAACGATAAAGCGATTAACTCATTTTTTCAAGTTTTACTAAGATAAATTGTACTTGAGTTAGCTTTGAAAAAAAGGCTATCACTGATGGGAAATTCTAAATTAGTCAAGACAACATTTTTAACTGTTTCATTTAAAACAAATTCATTTTAATTTTGGTTTAGCTTTTGAAGATATTGATCATCTCAAAAAATAAGAAATGAAAAATATTTTAAAAACATTTACCAATATGATTAAACATGCACTTGCCTCTTTCAAGACGACTGTCCTAGAGCTGATCATTTACAAATGTGTTGCGTAAAACACCCTGTATTGCTGATCTTATTAATCCAAATGACATGGTTAGCCTTAACATGAACTTTACTGACAATAGTGTAGATCATTTTGTTACCATGGTGGTTGCTTCTTCCTTTTTTCAGCATGCTATTAGCTAGCTAATATTATCTCATTATAAACTCACTATCTAAAGAACAGGAATGAAAGTTCATTGTTTATGAATATTCATGATTATTGGGTTGTGGCAGTAAAAGCATGAGGCAGAAATGGAAACACCACAAAAATGAATAGATATAATTTTCAACTGGTTGAAAATGACAATAATTAACATAGTGTATTTTATAATATAGTTCCCAAGTAGCTAAACAGTACAGTTTATGTACGTTTGATTGTTAACCTAAATAGCTAAAAGCGTACTGCTTAATGTGACTGTCCGTGGTTACAATCAACATACAGGCTACTGTACATCCTGACTACAATTAAGTAGTATTTCACTATATGATGTAATACACAGAGGCACACTATTTTGAGATGCTATTAGTTATTACTATTAGTACACTAGTATGCAATTTGGGACCAACACACAGCTGTCTAGTGATCTTATAATTCCAAAAATGATGAGACTCTTTACATTTACAGCACGGCACATTTCACTCAGGACAGCATTGAGAAAACAGGCCAGTGTGACAGGATTGATTTAGCCTGGGGTTTCATGACATTAAATAATGAATCAGCATAATTCTGCACAGGTTTGGAACAGCAGCTGGTTACAAAACAGACAGTCAGGAGAACATTTGCAGACATTAACATACAAAATGCTGCTTCTTTTGTTAATCTGGTTCATTAATGTCATCTCACTGACACTGCTGATAGTGTAACTACAGCATAAAGCCATCATGTCCATGACAGGAAAAGAGTCTCAGCATAAACAGAAGGAGTTGTATATGTGGAAAAATAGTGCAGTACAGTTGATGGAAATTACTAAGATGTGTTTCAAAAACAGGTATATATTTAAAACAAGAAAATAAGATATGAGAAAATAAGTCCATTTATGCATGTTTAGATGAACTGTTCTCTCTGTGTATGCATGGGGTTCCTTGGCTCTACTTATATTTACATTTTCTCCCACCTAACACCATGCCTGTAGGTGGCTGGTGACTCTAAATTACCCCTAGGTGTGAATCTTTGTGTGTATGTGTGCATTTTGTGCATTTATGTCCCATCTAGTGTTTGATTCTGCCTCGTGTTCAGTGTTCCGTGGCTAGGATCCAGAGTCACTGTGACCCTGACAAGGATAAAAAGCAGAATAAGTAAATGATTTAAATACAAACAACACAATGTGTGTTTGAAAGGACTAGCTAATGCAGATTTGAAATTTGCTAGCATACATGCTTAGCTTAGATCAACTCCTAACAGCGTTCTTCTGAAGAATTTATGAAATTTACCATTTCTTTTCATATTTGCAATTTTCCTGATGTGTCAGCTTCAGCATTAAGTACAATAGCAGAAACACAGGTCCATGGTCCATTTATTGCCTTTTAGGAAAGAAGGGGCAGAACTGAGCAGCTTTACCAGGTATGGGAGAGAACTAATTTCACAGCCAGAAACATATTGGTGCTTAAATGGCAGAAACCATCCAGGCTATTTTTATTCCTGTTTTTTTATTAATATATCTTTGAAATTCTATGATTATTAAATGTCTATATATACACAGCTAAGCCACATCTAGGGCAATTTGCTCATGACAGGGATCAATTCTTGACAACATATAGAGTATTCGTCTAGAAGATCATTTCATCAGGCCACTGTCCTTTTCGGTATTAAGACAAAATGTTTAAAAGCTAAGAGAGATGGATGTGACCTCCATTTGTCAGTAGTCTCAAACGAGTCTTATCTGTCCTTCCATTCAGCAAACAACAACTTCAGGATGATATGAGAGGTCACTAAAGGATTTAGTATTAGTGCTACACCTTAAAAGGGATCGTCATATGTCAGGTCTAATCCTCACTATGAACTGAATTATGCCTGGCATAAGAAAAGAAGCTCTTGGCTGCTGCTCTTGTAAAATCAGAAGAAACATGAAAAGAGAGCCCTCTACTACAGTATCAAAGCACTGCTGCTGTATCTAGGGCAGCAGACTGCTGTGTCCAACATACTTCCTTTTCTTTTTTTTTAGCCCTGCTTTTCTACCACTCCGGAGTATCAGCTCCCACCATCAGCTACCACTTGATGTGATTAAGTGTACACTTGGTCTGTGCTTTAGCCCTCTCTTTACAATAGCGTTGCTGGACTATAATGTACTTGTTGAACTCTTGTCATAAGGCAATCACTGAATCTTTTAGGTTGAATTCCAGAGCATCTCTGTAAGTGAAATAGCTTTGTGCTTTTATGTAAAAAAGACAGCACAGAGTAAAGAACACCCACAGAATTTGTGTGTGAGAATCTGTAAGCTCTGTTGGTTAGGCGATAAGTACCGTGTACTGGGACAGAACCTGAACACGCTACCAATCACTTGACTCCTACTAGAGGCAAACAGTGGGGTGCAGGACTGATCTATGATGCTCAGTACACACCCAGAGAAGCACTCGTACCAGCTGTATAGCTCGGATTAATCGCCTTCTCTTATTAACAGATGAAGTCTTAGACCGAGTGCTGAAATACAGCTCATGTGCTCCTTGAGGTATGCATTTAAAAGAGCACCTTGAAATCTGAAATCTTTTCTGACTATAACTGTTCATTGCTATTTGCCTTGTTTGCATCTAATAATGGCTCAACCCAAATAAGCATAATCACCATAATTACCATAATTTAGTGATAATTACATCAACTACAACAAAAGTGCTGCTTAGAGCATGGCACACAAACATGTGTTCATTACAGGAATGGCTGTTGTTGGGCTGCCTGCTGTGTTTTAAGTGGTCTACGATAGACATCTCTCTCTATTATGTGCCATATAGTTTGCATACAATGTAAAAAGGTTTTCAGACACAGAACACCTTGTGTGGCATGGACTAGGCACCGTCTCCATCTTGCATCTGTCATCCGATTTCAGTCATGCAGTCGAAGCACACTGCGTCTGTGCCTCCTTATTGCATGTGGATCCATTCCAATAAATGGAATCCCTACAGAACAGCACACAGCATGCACAGATCACGTCCACACACCAGTGAGATTTGATTGCAATGTCAGCTGGTTCCCGTCTCAAACAGGACAGATCAGTTACAGCACATTTAGATACCAGTATGTCTGCCCTGGCTTTAAAAATGTAATAGCAGCTGAAAGTAAACATCAGTCAGTTTAGATTGTAAGGCATGTCAGTGCAGCATTGCCAAAGTCAGTGAAATGAAGTGTCTCTTTATGTGCCTGGAAATGCATCCCTAAATAATCATCAGTCATGAAATAATCAGTGTGATGTTCCTCTGTGGAGGAGAGCTTCCTGTTTAACCCAAAGTTCGCTCCAAGCTCTTCCAGGCAGACAGGCCCTAGAGCAGCACATGATCTCAGAGATACGAACAAATTACCACCCCAATGCGGCTCATCTTCCAGTCTCAACTGTTTATGCAAATGACACATGTCGCAGTTAGAAACGTGTCAGTTTCTCCTCCCCATCAGGCCTTTGTTTTGAGTGAGAGGTTAATAGGGAAACTGCTGGTTTTTCACTGCCGATTCTGGAAGTTCTTGTAGTCTGCTGTTAATCATGAGATCCCAATATTTAATTGCCCCCTTGTAAATATTTAGCTCTCTCAATGTATTCATCACAAAAGCTCAAACACTGACTGTGATTATTCCCTGTGATTCATTCAAATATTTTTTCCATATGGCCTGAGACACTGATAAAGCATCTTAATCTATGTCATATTTGGAATTCTAATGGCACACCTCATTTAATCTCGAGGTTGTTAAGAGGTTCAACTACTAGTCTGTATTATTCCATGTAATTTGATTACAGCCAGAGAACACTTTCCTTTTATAATATTCCCATATCTGCTACTTGAAGAGCTACTTTATGCAACATCTTTGTTTTGAGCAAGGTCAACATCTCCAATTCTGCCTGCAGACAAAGGAGCATTGAATCGAAAATCAAGTCCACTTGAACTAAAAGAATAAGACGTACCGTATAAATAAAAAAGTATGCTTGGTCTCGAGATGCACTAAAGCAGATTTTTGAATTAAGTAACCCTGTAGGGAGCAGTGAAGGCGAACATCTGGGATTGATGGTGCCGAAGGCAACATTTCACAAGTGAAACAAGCATGCACCGGTTTTCCAAGAACACTTTGTTGATAAATTATCAACCACAAACATGAGTGACATTACATAAAAGGGCTTATCTCAAGCGAGTTATGTAGAGCGACTGGCCTGGGTTCACTCCACTGTGCAGTCATCCACTCCTGAGCTGCACATTTTCAGTGGAGGCAGTTCCCCCATTTAGAACACACATTATTCTGCTGTTACATAACCACTAAAAAAGGATAGAACCCAAAACCCTTTTTTGATGGTTGCTAAACCATCAGGTAACTATAGCAACCAGTGATCCTGGTCAATCACTATATTGGGAAATATTTTGCAGCCAACTGTTTACAAATATTCAGAGTTTGTTCTGCTTGCTGTTACAGGTGTAAAATCTCTCGGAATTGGACACAGAACAGAAGTGCTTATTTCTACTGATTTATTCATTTTGCTCTTTTCACTGGTTTAAGGCTGGCAGCTCTGCTTCTGCTGATATAAAGAAAACCACCGAGTCTGCTAAGTACTGCTAATGTACAAAAGACTGCAAAACTGATATCCAGTAAAAAGCTGCTGCTATGGCACAAGCTACAGTCAGATGGACAGAATATAAATGTAGGCTAATGCTAATGACGTTACATGGAATACATTCCAATAATGTACTCATTTGAATATGATTTCTTTCATCTTTGTGTACATAATAAGTTTAACAGTCAATAAACAATGACATTGTCATTTGTCAAGTTGAAGTAAAAATAAAAGGAAAATTGCAGTGAGAATATATTCAGGCTCATTATTGTGCTCAAACATAAAAATAAACATGATTTGTTCATTTGTTTAGTGGAGCGTCCACTAATGTAATTACAGTTAGTATGCTCCACTGTGCATTTGGCTTTGTGTAACAAAACTCTGGGTCTTCAGGAATAAAAAAAAAAGAAAGAAAAAGAAAAGGATAACAGAAATATCCCAAATCATGACAATTCATCCTCTCCACTTCCACAAGAGTGGCCACATACATTCAGGACCTCAGGCAGCATATTCATTTTCATGACTTTTAGATATTGTCCTCTAGAATCTATCCAGTTTTTTTGATGCATCATTAACACTATGGAGCATTATACAATGAAAAATGAAAAGGATTGTATTTGCTCAGCTATTAAGCCATTACGTGTAAGAGTACTGCAATACATTACTGTGTCCAACATACAGTATAGCAGATTAACAAAACATAAAAAAGGGTATTTTCCCCTTTATTTTGGTCAAGTTGAGTATAAGGTCATGTGCAAGTTACTTCAATTTGAATCCACAACTTTCTATAAAGCGTCAACAGGGATTTTAGCAAGAATTACGTCCTTCTTTCTTCTGATGAAGACAACTAGGCACCGTAGTAACAGAAAGCTCCACCACACGACTGACAGGTAAACAGAAAAGTTCTCTGTCAGAGTGCAGTTCCTCCACTCGTCTCGTCTCCATATATATCCAGAATGGAACAGGTGGCGAAGTTTTATAGAATCGAATCACAGATCTGAAGGTTAAGACAACAGACCTGTTGGAATCCATAATTCAGAGTTCAGGTCTGAGGTCAGTATCTGCTCTCAATATACAATGTGTGATTAGAAGGTTAAAGGTCACCACTCTGGGGCTCAGGGTTACGAGCATCACGACCAGAACTGCGGCCCAGCCGGGGAAAACGAGATGATGTCTTTGATCGTCCTGTTTTACTCCCACTCTCGGCAGCAGGAATGTCCCTGTGGAGAAAATAACACAAGCAGAGTTGATGCTCATGACAGTCAGCCTGTCATACTGGATAAACAACACTGTATACTGTGAAAGACTTTACACACTTTCACAACGCACCTGACGGATTAGCCTGAGCACAAAATGCAGTGGTGCATTACTCCTCATTATATACAGTATGAAGAAACACAGTAGAAGGTGAAGTATAAAACCAGAATAATCTCTTATGAGTGTGGGTAAATGTTTATTCAGAAAACAGGTAGTAATAGAAACAGCATGAAAGGGCCATTCAGTTATGCTATTTATAGTCAAACTATTCTAGCATAATGAAAGCAGAACAAACATTAGCCATACAGGCTGCCATACAGGCAGTGTTTCTAAAAACTAGACTGACATCTCCTTAGTTAATTAGTTCATTTAATAAATGAGTGCAATAAATGTGGAAATGACATATTTACAAAGGAACCCAACTTTAAAACGCATAGCATGGATAAGCTGGCAGTTCAGCTGACAAAGTTGACGCTGGCATGGAAGCTCTTTCTAGCTTAATGATGGATGGACTATGTGATGCCTGTAGCAGCCTCTAGGAGGTATATCTGACATATTCATCTCCTGTCTCATCAGCATCTGAAAAGGAATCTGTTTTGGCACCTTTGAGCCAGCATTGTACTGCTGACATCTACCAGTCTGACTACTAGCTGAGTGGGACGACACAGTGATGTGGGACCCATGGCTATGCAATTTTTTAGTATTTTTTATTATATGCTGCAAATCACAACAGAACAGGTTAAAGTTCTGGGTATATAGTACATGTTTGTTAGTTGTTTGTTCTTTTTGTTTCTATTTACTTCAGCTTCAGAAAAACACCTGTATGATCTACCAAAGCAACAATTTGGTTCAGATAAAAGCTGTATTTTTTTTTTCTTAATAATTGGGGACAATCAACACTCCACCAGATCAATATGAATATTTAATTTACACAAAGGAGACCAAAACCAGTAGACACACAAACACTGTGCTATAGCGTTAGAGAGCTTCAACATTATCTCACTCATTGGCTGCCATGACAACCACACAACTCATGAACCAAGATCTATTGACCATCTAAGAAAATGTTACTGCCTTTGTGATTGTGTGTGTGCGTGTTTGTGTGTTACGCTAAGACAAGGCAGGAGATCATAAACAAAGGATGAACTACAATGTCAATTACAAATAAAAATCCATTTGAGGTTTGAGAGTGTGAAGCTCAATGACAGGAGTGCACACTGCTGTATGGCTATTCTTTCTAAATACACCAGCACAGTCCTCTGCAGTCAGATGAGCATATCTGAGAAAATGAGGGAGAAAAGAGGACAGACAGAGATAAAAAAAAAAAAATAAATAAATAAATAAATAAATAAAAAAGAAGCGCACTGCTGAGTAGCTTTCAATCAAGCCTCAACAGCAGGGAGAAGTTAGACGCAGGTAAGTGGGGTACTGCCTTCTTTCACACATACACTTCAATCTATGCATCCATCTCAGAACTCTCATACACACACGTGCACACTCACTCTCTCATACACAAACACAGTCTCTCCATTCTCACATACGCATACACTATTCAGTCTGTCCCCACAGAGATTGGCTGAGCTAAATAACAGCTCCTCACTGAGCCATTACATAACCCTTCAGGACACAGCTCCAGCTCATCCTTTTACCACAAAGCGGCTTTGTCTGATTTTTGTACACTGGTGACATTTTAAAAAGAAATCAAGGGGAAAAATGTCCTCTAGCAAATGATTCCATTTGAGCAGATGGAAGGAACAGCGATGGCCCAAATCAGCATCCAGGTTTCTACAGTTTAACTCTTAGTGGTGTTCAGCCTTCAAAGAGAGCATATGTGAAAACAATGACGAGAACAGAACTACTTGTGCAGCTCAGTGCAAAAAGGGGCCAATCAGTTTTGTGTGTGTATGCATGTCTATGCTGTGAACAGGACATATATATTATCTCTCTCCCCACTGGGAAATGTGGAATGTTAGTGTGTAGTTGGTAAAAATACAAATGTATTTGAGGGTTTGATTCATGCAAATTTAAGGGTTTGATTCATGTTGGTTAATTACTGATTTTCCTTGAATTTGGCTGCGCGGTCGTTGGGTGGCTCGCCAATGCACTAGAATGCTTCTAATATGTAAAAGAAAAGGAGGCTGGACCAAAATGTACAGACAGAAAATGTACTGTCTCTGTGACCAGACTTTATACCTGGTAACAAATGGCCTTCAAACAATAGACAGATACAGTTAGGACCTTCTACTGGAGAACTTACATTGGACAGGACAGAAGGGCCATCCTGTGTATTGATCATTTCATTGCTTCACAGACAGGCCATTATGTTAAGTACAGGTAGGGCACAGACACAGTGTAATCAGCCATTTGGTTCCCCCTTTACAGTTATATGTTAATTACAGGTGGGGCACAGGAACATTGCATTGCATATGATTGCATATGAATGCCAGGTGTTAATTATGCATGAAAGAACTAGAAAATCCTTACATTACCTATTACCTGTGTGCTACTTGCTACCTGCTATTTTGTCTTCACGATGCCTTACCTGATGCTCAGCTGGACTTTTTTTTTCCCCTCTCTACATTTTTGGCCTCTCCATCATGCTCTCTCATTTCACCTTCTCCCTCCTCCGCTGTGTATTTTTACCATCACACAGACATTTTGACCTTTTTTTTTTTTTTAGTTTTACACTTTCCAATGAAGAGATTTCTAAAGGAAATTTAAAAAAAAGAATGACAGAGAAGCAACTTTCAGACTTTTTATTATTAACTACTGTAATAGTTTTCCCTCCCTGTCTTAATATGTGCTGTTTCTGTCTAGTCCTCTCTTCAGTCATGCAATATTACAGGTCAGGGTTTTTTTTTTCCAACATCCACAAGCAGACAAGTTAATCTAATATGTATTTAAGATACTACAGTCATTTACATTTACAGCATTATGGCCTTATCCAGGTTACCCAACTTCCTGTTATATCAAATAAAGGGCTGAACTTTAAATGACCACTAACTCGTGCTCTTGTTTTGATTTCATGTTCATTTTCACAGATCACCAAAAAAAAATAAATAAATAAACACTATTGTTGTGAGCTGTTGCAATGCTGTAGCATTAGTAAAGTCAACAAACAGTCAACACTTCATTAAATTCTTTAACTTTAGAGATAGATTACTCAAGATACGATATCCTTGTGATAAAAATCATGTAAACACAAAAGAAGTATCCACCAGCATTATGAATAAAAAAGCTGAGTGGAAGCTAAGATGTGAGCAGATATTCTGTTAAACCAAGCAACTAAAAAACGGATGGGAGAAAAGGGTTGGTGGACAGTTTACTGCTGTAGTGCCATTTTTATCAGATTACACACACTGAAAGGGTTCACAAAGTTAAAGCAATTTAACAGAGTTACAGAAAGATGGGTCCACATAGGGTCTAGAAACACTTCTGATCCAGGTGTGAAACAAACATGATAGGACTAACAAGTAAACAGGTTTGGATGGGTTTGCATGCAAAGAAAGCTGTTTATTATTATTAGCATGAGGGTGTGATTATTTCCGTGCACAAGAACAGTTCTTGGTCCTACATGCCTGCTCTGGAATAATCCTTTTTGGCGTAAAACACAATATTACATTCTTTATGAAGGTAGGAGAATGATTAATGAGCTTTTCTAGAGTTTATGCCAATTTCTGGCTCCCACCTTCATAGATTCTTTAAACCATCAATATGCAATTAAAATAAACCCAGAGCAAGTGGACAAGTGTGGCATTACTAATTACTGCACAAGCTGAATTGTGTGCTTGGTGAATTATATATACTCAGCAGACATATTAAAATGCTAGGCAAGCAATTTGTGATCTGACAAGCTATATAGTTTTGATAGCATGAGTTCAATGGTTTAAAAGTACAAGTGTCTGATTGTGGATGTGAAAAAAATGAACACGACCCAATACATAAGCTGCTTTTTCTCTCTCAAAAAACATTTCTGAACTCAAGTCCATTTGAAAATGTCTGAGTCCCGAGTCATCTTTTGTTGTCTAAAAAAGGCTGTGACAACAACCGTTTCATCTAAACTTCCCCTTCTCCTGCTCTAGCTGTGCTAAACCACACAGCTCACAGATGAAGATACCAGGATTAAACAAACACACACACACACACACACACACGGTTCGGTGTTCTATTTCACAACCGTGCCTGCACCCATTGCATGATGGACAACTCACTTTGCTTCACTGCTAGCATGAGACTGTGCTGTTCAGATTTATTAAAGCAGGTCAGTTCAACAGCAGCAGATGCTCTTGGAATGTATGCAGGCAACATGGCTAAAAAATATAGTGAATATGCCATCAATATAGTAGTTTGACATATGGGGACAAAGCAAAGATTGAAATATTACTAGCTAGATATTCATTCATCTTCTACCGCTTATCCGAACTACCTCGGGTCACGGGGAGCCTGTGCCTATCTCAGGCGTCATCGGGCATCAAGGCAGGACACACCCTGGACAGAGTGCCAACCCATCGCAGGGCACACACACACTCTCATTCACTCACACACTACAGACAATTTTCCAGAGATGCCAATCAACCTACCATGCATGGCTTTGGACCGGGGGAGGAAACCGGAGTACCTGGAGGAAACCCCCGAGGCACGGGGAGAACATGCAAACTCCACACACACAAGGCGGAGGCGGGAATCGAACCCCGACCCTGGAGGTGTGAGGCGAACGTGCTAACCACTAAGCCACCGTGCCCCCCACTAGCTAGATATGTGTGAGAAAATAAGGAAAGGAAAACAAGCTGTCTCTGTTATGCTGGGGAAAACAATCTGATGACATGCTTTCAGTCCAGAGGCATTTAAACTGGAGGAATTTCTGATGGGCATCAGAGAGGGGTGAGATTGATAATACCAAAAATAAATAACTGTCTCAGACCTGATAACCTTTACACATTTAGTTTTTTACAATGGAAGTACAAAGTGTCACTACAAATCTATAACAAGTTATTCTGACTGATCTCCTTTACCTTAAGATGAAATGATTCGATCCATACAAAGGCACCAGGGTCATGGTTTGATAAGTATATAAACAAATAACTAAATCACGTGTGTAAATCACATGCTAAGACACTGAAAGTCACCAGATCTGTTACTAGACACTAAGCTGTTTGTCCTTTGCTGCAAAAAAACAACACGGCAGCAAGTTAACTTATCTGAATAGTGAAAATGATCCAATGTTTCTTATTATAAGATTCAAATAAAACAAATAAAAGATTATAAAGCCTATCTCCAGATTTATTTTACTATTTTTAACCTTTAAATGTTCTTTAAATGATCGTTTTATGCATTAGTTTCTAGAAAGAAATAAAATAATCTGCCAACATAATGCAGAACTTTAAAGATTGCTTAAACAATCCAATATTTAGTTTAGTCTAATCTTATAATCTAAATATGAATAAATTCAAGATATCACTTGCTGTCATTTGTGTAGTGAGTATTTGTCTAAATACAGCTAATCGAACAATACATCAATTCAATACCCTAATAAACATCTTTGTCTAATTAGACATTTATTAAACTGCTTTAAAAAGACAGTTAAATAAACAAATACCCTTCATACTGTATCAACAGCAATGAATCATAATGTATACCAGACAATTCCAATTGCAGACCACCAGCACCCCCACCCCAAACCCTTAATAACAATCCAAAAAAAAAAAAACTCCCATAATTCTCAACCCTCACCTCCTTCACATCCCAGCTGGACCCATCAACGCCTCATTTGGCTCAACACACAAATTACATCAAGCTGAAAACCATTAAATTAGCTCGTCATTTTCAAAGCTGTGCCAAGGATTCCCGTTGAATTCATCCTGATCATTTTGATGAGAGGGAGGAACATTTTTCCATTAATCTCCTGTTTGTAATTGGAGCTGGCTGAGACTCAGTGGACTGACAGTAATTCAGTGATATGCAGCGTGAGAAAAAATGGTGAAGCTGATAGATAGATGAGCCAAGTGTTGGCTCTAAACAGCATGGAGAATTAGCAAGTGTAATTGGGGAAACAACAGATCCTGAATATAGGATCTTCCTGTATACAGGATGATGGATGATAAACTTATAAAAGTGAGATGAGAGGCTTTACTGAGAAATATAAAATTATACTGAAATATGATGTAATAAAACAATCTGGCCATATGTGCATACACTGCAGGTGTGTGTTTGTGTGTGCGTACATGTGTGTACGTGTGAGTGTGTGTGCACTCACTGGCAGAAAGGCAGCAGCTGTAGCAGTGTTTCCTTGGTAGGGCTGGCAGTGAACTCAGGCAGTGTCTGGATAAGTTTGTTCATCACCATGCGCAGGTAACACTGCAGGTGCTTCCTTCTTTCCTCCACAAACTTGGCATCCTTCATGATCACACACACCCAGACACACACAAAATAAAGAATGTAGTTAGAGCGTTCCTCTGCGTATTATTAAATCATCACCTCATATGAAACAAGTTTAGGTGGAGAGGGATGCAGGAATGATAATGAAGTAATTAGTAAAAGAGAAACTGTGACCATGAGCTAGGAAGCATATTCTAACTTAGCTTATCTGTGATGTTTAATGCAGTCAACAAAGGTGTATTTGATGGTAAGAATCTCATCATCTTCATGATAGTTATATTTACTAGCCATGGCTCTAGAGACATGATAGAATAATCCTGTATAATATCAGTAAATGATCACCTCACCCCGATAATAATCACATGTATGTGTATCACACACACCACAGCAGCTTTTTCTCAATGCAGCAGTTTCTCTGTGAGGGTTGTGATTGCCAGCGGCCATTTAATGCTGTATTTAAGAACCACCATCATTCACAACTTGACAAACACATGGACAAAATCAATCCCACACCCAATTTAAGCATGAATGGGGTTTAGGCGCATTTCTTGTTTAATATCTCCATGACTGGAACTCTTGAGAGATTTCTCTGTGGGTAGAAAGCATGTAAAACACAGCACCAAGGCAAACATGGCTTCAGAGCAGAAAACCTCACCACTTTATTAGAAGTGGGTTTAATAACTGGAATTATCAGATGGATCAATGAGTGAAGCACAGCCCTCTCTATCTATAAACACAAGTATTAGCTTATTCACACAAACAAATGCCAAAAAAGACCAACAAGTTGCTTTGTGACCTCTAATATCTAGCACTACAGCACCAATCCCCAAAAAAATACATTCACAGCATCTTATCTTTGGGTCAGATTTTTTTCTCAGTTTTAAATGCCAGGCTGTTCTCCAGCCTACTCACAGCACACATGTTGTATTCCAGACTAAAAGCTCTTCTAAAACAGGGCACACAAAGAAATTTAACGAAATAGCAGCTGGATCATCTGCCTGGAATTCTGTTAAAGCATCTCCAAATTCATTGCCATTTTTCCAGCATTCAGATCGCTTCAGTCAGCTTATAGCATACAAACCTTGTCACTGGGATGAACCATTTACTGAGACATGTATAAAAGCACATACTGAAAAGATAAGCTGGAGTGAAAGCCACACAAATAAATGTGTCTGTGAATAAGAGTAAGAGTGAGTTAGTCATGTGTACAGTTTTATAAGAGATGGAGAAGAAACTGGGCCAAGTTACTTCTGACTGAAAGAGAAGGTACACAGTGTTTAATCAAAGTTTTTTGGCTGCTTTTCATGTCCGAAATCCCAGGTCAGTCTTACACATCAGGCAAGACACTTTACTTCATGGTACAGCACCAAAAAAAAATAAAATAACAGCCACGAGTTCAGCACACACGGGCAAACCTGCTAATTGTATTCTGATGTAAGATCCGCAATAACACTGTTATCATTAATAATGAATGAAAATAATGAAAGCTATAAAAAGGTAACGAGGAAGTTATTATTTGTTCATATTGCCAGCATAATTGGAGGTTTTGCAGGACATCTCCTCTGTGCATGTAGAAGGAGGTCATATTTAATAATAAATAAAGTCATTGTACAAAACGGTAAGAAAATGTAAAAATAATACATATAGAAGTCACGCTGGGCTGGTTTGCAGAACAGAATGCACTCAGAGTGCTGATTAATGAATATTAATGACTGAACCAATGACCTGCATTAAACAAAAGCTATTTAGACCAGCATTCTCGAATAAAGTGTGACCATAAAAGTAGTTCACACAGGTTTCCCAGCATCTTTTATGTCTGGGTAATGCAGGACACATTACCCATGCATGTTGCATATTCATCCAGTATACATGAGTCATAATTTATTCACTTTGAGTTGTAGAGGCAGGGTTGGGAAACAAGAGTAATAATGAGAGAGGGCTATATCCTCCTGAGGGTGTCATCTTTAATGCAGCGATAATGCTGAGCTCAATTAAGGCTGCTTGAAAACCCCCTGAAAGAAACAAGACACCCAGAACCACTGTCTTCTCTTCAGATGCTTCATTGCACTCTTTATTTCAGCACTGTGACTTTCATAATTCATGAAAGGAGCAACGTGCTTCATAACAGACCCTAATAAACCTGGCACAAGGAAAGTTCTCTTACTTGGACAAAAAGCTTACTAAAAGACTGTGTATGTGTGCGTATATTGGACACCTGGTTCTGCACAAGGAGTCTGAATAATTCACTGAAGCAAAAGAACAGCTGGACAAGAGATGGACCACCGTCCTGTTGCTGACCTTGGGCCTGGTGCAGAAAACGGTAAGAAATGACTACGCTCATGAGAGGCAGCGCTGAGCTGCTAAACAGTTTAGCAGCACAAGCGTCTCATGAGGAGAGCCAGCAGCAAAACAGCTGTCAGAGACTGTCTGTCATCTTAAAAGGACACTGTAGCAGAGAACGAGTTCTAAACGGCTGGCAATCTCCGTGACTTTGCCTGCAGCCCCATCCTCGCCCATAGCAATGCAGTTCAGGATTCCAAGACTAGTATCATCCCTTTCACCATCTGTGCAGTACAGCTGCTGTAAAAGATGGACAGATGACTAAAAGAGGTCAAACTGGGGTATGTTTCTTATCCGTCAAGACAGCTAAAATAACGTTAGTCATCTATGCCTATAAACACACACTGAGAAATTGCAAGAGTGGCTAGGCAATGACTTGGAGCTCTTTGCAGAATGCCAACAGGGAGGAAAGTCGAGTATAAGTAGTTGTAGTGTGGCTTCAGGGTTATAGTGAACTGTGAAAAGTTCTCACTCACTACAAATCAGAGAGCACGCATAGTTAACAATATTATTCATAATAAAAACCCTTAAAGCAGTTAACAGCCCTACACATTCCAAAACATAGAAAAGAAAAAAACAAGAGTGCAGCTACTCCAGAGCACTTGCTTTAACATTCAGGCCAAATTTAACTCAACATAACAGAATGGAACACACTGATCAACAGAGACGAAGCATAATAATGCCTTCCAACACAGTTAGCACAGGTAATTAGGCTCCTTTAGACTCCAGCTATTAAACAGCTTTTGTTGGGATTTGCACTGCACAATGATCAGGCTGAGAACTTAGACAAGTCAGAAGTGTGAATCTAGAGATGCGTGGCAGTGTTTCATGCAGGTCCTGCATCACAGCATGTACAGATGGCCACACACTGGACCTACACACACACAAAAAAAGAGTATTCTTATAAATCATACTCATTCTCAGGCAGTAAAACAGCCCTGTATTGTGCTTCTGTAAAACTATAAGCTTGAAATCTGCTCTCCTTCAGTGTCTCTGAACCCACAATGGAATGAATATACAGCAGAAATGGGGAATGTCAAGTCGTGTTTATGATTTTATAACACTTTGCGATTGTGATTATAAAAAGGTTCTTCATATGTATTTTGATGAATGAATTTCTACAGCCTACATTTGTGATATGTTTTGACAGTATGACTGTCATTTTCATCTATTAAAGACAACACATTTCACTGCTGTAATACAGTTAAAACTTTGATAACATTTAGGTATTGAAAGAATTGAAAAAAATTAAAATTAGAATTTTAAGCTGCCCTGTTCTAATTATTGTGTTTTCAAAACCTCTTGGCTAACAGACCATAATTTTGGCAGAAATACAAAAAAGAGCTTAAAAAAATGTGGGCTAATTATCATTTCAATGCAGCTACATACTACATTTTCCCCATTAAAAAGACTAACATTTTTATACAAAGAGTTTGTTTCATCACCTGGGAAGCAAGCACATATTTGCAGCTCTGCCGTAATGCGGATATTAATATCTGCCCTCCACTGTTTCTTCATTAGTGTCTGAAACAGAAACCTTATCATTTTTTCCCCTTTTACAGTCCTCCACATGACACTGGTAAAATGTATCCTAATGAAAATCAGTAAAGAGCCGTGAAGAAGGTTAAGCTCTGGAGTTGAGGCAGTGACAGTTTGAGACAGTTCACTGCTTTTTGATCCCATCACTCTTGGTTCTATCAGCCTGAGATTGGCACGCTGCTATGGTTGGGGCGGATTTGACAAAACACACTTGGGAACATTTAGCGTGTTTGCTGGCCCAGGCCCTAACAAATCAGCTGTTTAGGAGCTGTCAGGACAGGTCTGCATGGAGAGATCTGATATGCCCCAAGAAGACAGGGTGTGAGACACAGAGAGACTGCAGCAGCAAATCATCAGCACATCTCCCCACAGTACACACTCCTATTTCTAGAACAGTCCCAAATCATGGAACATCACCGATTTATTCACAACAACAAAGTGGGATTTCCCAGTAGCTGTGAATGGATTTCCAGCAGCACAACTGTGTTGTGAATGTAGTGCATCTAAAACCCTAATTAAATCTGCGTTTTTACATTTGCTTTTCAGCATTAATCATACATCCTTGATGTTGACGTACATCCAATTACAGCTTGTCACTGATGACAGTTAATCAGGGTGTTTTTCTGGTGTACACTAAAATTGGGATTCCACATTTAGCCCAGTTTCATTTGCATTCAAATAATAACTGTGCATCCCGTACACGAGGACTCAAATCATAACTGGGGATATTGCTAATGTGGGAGCAAATAAGTACAAGCAGAAGACTTTTACTGCCAACAGGCTTGTACTAAATTTGGAGATAAGGAAAACTGCTTTAAAAAAAACTCAATTATACCTTAGTGTAATGGCTTGCCTTAGCTTGCAGCAAAAGTTGAAGTTTTCATAAAAGCCTATCCTCCCAGTGAAATGACTATTATTATCCTAAGAGAAGTACAGCATGATAGCCTTCTTCCTGCCGTATGTGACTAGCTTTGAGCTGAAAGCATTAACAGCTTTCAGAAGAAGCCCACACGTGACCACTTGAATGTACTGATGATCTGCAGCATATGAGTACAAAAGATGTGAAAGAGCTCCCTATGTATTTCCTCATCATTCATTGTAACCTACTCCACATCAGCTGAGGATTCCACTGAGGGATGCATCATCGACAGCTCCCTGTTAAAGGGAAAGAAACAGGAGCTAGACTTTATATATAACATCCTGCAGCTATATGCGTTTTTGTCTGATAAAAATGAATGGAAAAAAAAAAAACAAGATTGAGTCAGGGGACAAAATTGCTATATAATCTGATGTTCATGAGCTGCTGAGTTGCCCTGATGATCCCATAAAAGCAATTCTCAGTCAGTGCTGTGAGGAGGTTGGTGTATTCTCCTGCACTGAGGTGTATTTGTGTCACTACACAGAGAGGGGTTTTCTTGGCAGTATGGCACACTGATAAGCTGACGTACACACTTCCACAGTCCCAGCAGTACTTTGTGCATAGCTACAGTGATGTGCGTCAGACAGCCTTCAGTCGGATGCTGATTGGTTGAACTAAGGAGGTGTGTCTGGTTGCATATGTGGATACATGTGATAGGACATTAAGAGCAATCTTCCAGGGGTTCTATCAGTTTCAGAGTAAAATTGCTAATAAATCTTTAATCTGACAAACACCGTACTGCTCTGATACCATGAAATAATGAGCACAAATCATCTGGAAAGATGATGATATGCAGCAAGATAAGAGAGAACAGGAAAGGTCAAAGGCTCCATATATCTGCATAAGTACACTGTTTTTATGAACCAAGATACAGCTTGGATAAAGCTACAATATATTTGGTAAGCCTCAAGCAAGAACTGGAAAGTTCCCCTAAATTGGGATAGTCATGGAAACTTATAATTTTATATTTGATACTACAGCATACAGGATTCATAAATATTAGATCCTAAATACTAAATCTAGAGCTACAGAAAGCAACATCACTACCCAGATAAATGCACCGTCAAATAAAATAGACTTTTTGTTTTTAATGCAGGGGTATTCTCTGAACAAAGACAAATATTCATACATTTTCTAACAGGCCTTAAAGCGTTTGTTTGCGTACGCTTTGACATGACAAGTACATCTTTTTTTATTGAGGAAAAGTGCAATCCTGAAGAGACATGTACAGAGGAACAGGGCAGAAAAACTGCTGCACAAAAACAGAGCAGTCGGTTCAGCTGTCTCTTCATGAAGGAGCACACCATCAGCACCAATCATCCACAAGTCCAAACAGTATAAACATTAGTAATAAGAAAGTCAGATAAAATAACTTTCAATCAGCTTAAACCATTGGACAGTGGAACCATTCTAGTTCATACACTTATATAAATATTGTGTTTTTAAAAGTCAGTTTAGAATCAGTCTGAAGAAGATCCAACTTGGAATGGATCATTATACAGAATTTAATATTAAAAGAGAAGCCTTGCTTCAGACTCACTCACAGAGCCCTCTTGACCTTGGAGGATCTGACAGGAGAAGAGGCTCATCCAGGACAGATTATGTTACCTGAAAGAGAAGGACTAAGGCACGCTCTATAAAGCACCACTGATTAGTGCACACAAAGGCCAATCATGAAAAACAATAAGTCTAATCTCAGTGGTCTCAATGAAAACCAACAAAAACACTGTCATGGTTAAACCTCCAGTTCTGTCTGTCTGCATGTCATTTATGCTTCTTCACCTACTTTATTGCTCTCAGGGCTTCTATACTGCAGTCAAATTTGCATGTCAAAGTTCCTGCCAAGTCTTTAGCAGCAAGCGGGTAGCAGCACTTCTGCACCGAACACCAACTATGGAAAGGGAATCTGTGCTTAGTATAGATTTTCTCCTTTATAAAATGAAAAACTATCATCTGGCATGTCAGTGTGAGGTCAGCACCTTGTAGCAACTCATTTACCCATATGGAATTTTAGAGTAAACAGTACAATGCCACAAAACTTTGTTCTAACCAAGTAACATACTGTAAGTGCTAAGACATGCCTGCTGAGTTTAAAGCTAAGGGAAACACATAGCTTCAGGCGGTTCAGCCAGTTCTGATCTTCACACACCTGCCACAAGTTGACTGGCTCTTTTGATTGGCCATCCTTGTGCTTAGTTTCTGATGAACCAGATCTCCTGCTCTGAAAAAACTACCCTTGAACCAGTGAGCAGAAGCCACTAGATCTAACTTGCACTCTCTCAGGAATCACAAGCAGCAGAGGAAGGAGTGCCTTGAACCAATTACCATTCGCCGGATCAATTGATCTTCAAAATAAAGCAAGGAAATGACAAGGCAGAAGAGGAAGACAGTTCTGTCTAAGCAGCGTGGCCTCATTAACACATGCATGCTGCTTTGCTGCTGAGGCTCAGGGGCAGAGGGTTTCACAGCGTCAAAGGTTATCCAAACCAATATGCCCCCTTTAAACACTGAATATAAGCCTGACAGAGCAGAGATGTGGTGCAAAAAGTGCAAATGCTTCACTTGGATGGATTCAGGCAGTGAAAAAATAATACTTTAGGTCACAGAATGTCAAGTTTTTATAATCCCAGTCTCTATGACCATAAACCAAGGCACTCTGTCCTAAAGGACAAAAAAGATACAGTACCTGAGAGCAGTGATTGGACAGAATCATCTTATTTTCATCTTCTTATAATTCTCTACAGCTCCAGTTCAAAATAACACCCTTTATTCTGACATGAAGATTGCTTCAGACGTCAAATCACACTTAGCATCAATCTTAGTCCCATCCTGACACAAACAAAGAACCTCAATTCCAGTGCAAATACAACATCCTGACTTAAACACCACCCCAAATTTGGGAGTGCTTCACGTACAAGGTTACTGTAGAACAGTGCTGCAAATAACCACAAAGCAAGAGCGGGATTTCAAGCTGTTATTTGAAGATTTTTTTTTTCAATTATTAGATGCCTTCACCCTATTCTTCAATAAAAACTGCTATAAGACGCAGAGGGGTTTGTAAAGCAGAAGACTGAGAGTCTGGAAAATAGTGAGAGCAGTGAGAAAATTGGGCATTGAGTGTTTGAGATTTTTGCTGTATTTACCTTGTTTCCAATGGCTTTTTTAGGGGGAAAGCTAAAGGTGTTGACCAGGGGAAACTTGGCTCGCAGGTGATTGTGCAGTGCTCTGAACTCTGCATAACGCCGGTAGACATTCCACTCGTTGTCCAAGATCCTGATGTACACCTGAAACACAGAATACGCAATGAATATGTCTCAAATTGCTAGTCAGCAACATCAGAATATAAAGTACATGGTACCTTGGTTTACACACTACTTTTGCTATTCAACAGCCTTGATTTAGCCCGAGTATCTTGGTCAGGCAAACACATGGAAGTGTGGAAAAGTGCTTAACATGGGCAAGTGAACAGCGTGAAGGAAAGGGTCAAGGGAGGATGCTGAAGCTATTTCCACACCTTCATCTGTTCCTCTCCTCCCTAGACCCTGTAGTCACACTTGAATTAACTGAGCAGGCCCTTTGATCACAGCAAGATCAGACACAGCATGTCCACTGGGTTTGTGTGTGTGTGTGTGTGTGTGTGTGTGTGTGTGTGAGAAAGGAGTTTCACATGAAAGTGTGTGTGCAAAGAGCAAAAATCAGTAGAAACAGAATTTCTTAAAACCAGCACTGAAAGTTAAGTTGAATGCTAATGACAAAAACATACAAATATTTTACATTACATTTACAGCATTTAGCAGACGCCCTTATCCAGAGCGACTTACATTTTTCTCATTTTTATACAACTGAGCAATTGAGGGTTAAGGGCCTTGCTCAGGGGCCCAGCAGTGGCAGCTTGGTGGACGTAGGAATCGAACTCACAACCTTCCGATTGGTAACCCAACACCTTAACCACTAGGCTACCACATCCCCGATATACAAATATTTTAGTATTCAATGAGTTGAACAGCAAAACTATTTCATGAAATAATGCACATGAAAGCTTTCCTTGTATTTTGCACAATACACAATACGCAGCAATGTGGATTCATAGCAACAGAAACTGATTGAAAGCATATTTTTATAATTGGTTTCTAAGACTAAAATAAACAGTACAGCTGATGCATATGTATGAATTTATTTCTAGAACAGACTTTGTCATTTTGCCCACCCAACAGGTTTCATTTAGAGGGAAAGTGGCCAACAAGTGCTGAGCATATGCTGGATCTGTTGAAAAAGCAACTCAGGTGGCTCGCTCATGAATCTGCTAGAGTTTAGAGTTTACAAAGCTACCTCAAGTTTGTGTGTGTGTGTAACATGAACAGAATATATATATATATATATATATATATATATATATATATATATATATATATATATATATATATATAAATTAAATGGTTTAAAATAAAATAAATAGCTTTTAATGTTAAATGTAAGAACAAAGAAAAAAAAATAATTCTGTCCTGTGTTCTCGTTAACCAGCATTGTGGGATGGGTTATAAAAATATTTCCGTTGTATATACAAGCTGCTTCTCTGGATTAATTAAGAATGTAATTAGTCCTGAACAGACATGATATCTGTTATCAAAGAAGACATTCAGATGCTGTGATAAACGCAAACACAAAAACCCTGACAAGCACAGATGCACAGGCTCAACAGGAGAAAATCAAATCACAAAGCCATGGTGTATTAAAGCAAATACATTCACGCTGAGGTGGCCTCATTAGAATAAATATTTATGGCAACAGAGATCAGACTCCAGGGCAATCACTCTTCTTTGTAATTGAAAATTAATTCTTTTGTCATTTTCAAATAAAAGACAGAAGGAGGACCATGGCTCGCTGCACCACTGGAAACTGACTCAGTGTTGACATAAAAAAAAATATCACTAAATGCAATATTGTCTCTAGTAACACTTGCTAAAATGTTGGAACAGGTCCAATGTTGGAATAGGTCCAATTTGAGGTGTTTTTTCAGCAAAGAAGTGATGACTTTCTCACAAATGCCATACACTGAAAATGTAAAATCAAAGCACAGGAAAGAAAACATCTTTATTAGACATATAATATCTGGTCACATAAGTTGTATGCAAGGTTAATGAGTGTTTAAATAAATTTATTTAAACATGTTTCATTAATCTGTAATACAAATTTGCTTGACTATAGACACGGAACGTCGTTTTGCAAAAGTCTCGATGAATCATTAAACATGATAGTGGCTCTGACGGCATTTATCTTTTTTGAAGAAAGAAAAGAAAAAACAATAATAGAGAGGCAAAAAGAGCAGCCACAGTGAATGATTCACACTAAAAGCAAATGTCAGCCTGGAGGAGGATGCAAATATTTTGCCCAACCATGAATGCATTTACAATATCTCATTATATCCTTATTGAAAGTGGAAGTGTACCTCACCAGGGGACTGAGATAGGGAAGAGAGTCATTTTGCAGAGACGCACGAAATGCATACACATGCACATGATTTTATATATGTGTATACATCATGAGCAGCCTGTCCACACGATGCACAGCTGAAATGGAAGCATGCTGGGTTTAAATGGAGCATGGCAGGATGTCTAACTGGTGGCGTCCAGCTTTGGGGTCTGACCACTTCCATTTCCAGAGGTACCACACTGAGAGGCCTCCTTCTCCTCTCACCAGGGAACTCACATTGCCCTATAAGGACATCACATATATTCATGCCTTAGCACATGAGACACAAGCACAGCACAAGCAGCAGGGCTGGAACTGGACCTGTCAGTGGAAGGATGAGAAATGACTGGCTGGGTCCTGAAGATCACACTGAGTGCTTGCTACAGTGAGCAGACACTCAACGTCAAACTTGCAGGGTTTATTTCAACCTGTCTAAGTCACAGAAGGTTGCAGATGTGAGAGAGGTAACGGAATAGTACTGTCAGAAACTATTTTTGGTCGTGACTAGTTCCTGTCTTAACAGGTGCGCCTTTTGGCCAAGATCCTGGTGGAAATCTTCCTCTAGCTGGCTGGCGTCTGTTTCACATTGATTCTTTTGTGTGCTTAATGGATGTCTGGTCTCAAACGGAGCACAGAATTGGCACCAGTAACACAGCTTAAAGAATACACTCACCTGCACAGTGTAATTACAGCAATTCTACAGCCAGACTCTTTGTATAAATGAATAAGGGGCTGCAAAAAGAAACGTATACCCTTAGAATTTAACACCCGAGCCAGGTTAACATTCTCCTTTACAAATATACAGAGACTCAACATTTGGCAAAATAGCCAGAAAATTGCAGGGAGAGGGAGAGGGAGAGGGAGAGAGAGAGAGAGAGAGAGAGAGAGAGAGTGAGAGTGAGAGTGAGAGAGAGAGAGAGAGAGAGAGAGAGAGAGAGAGAGAGAGAGAAGTGGGAGCAATAAGGATTGAGGAGGGACTCGTTAATTAGAAAAATTCAGCAGCAGCATCTGTCACCTGTGTGCAAAATGGAGAAATTCTCAGGTGATGGAGCTTGTGTGTGTGTGGTGTGTGTGTGTGTGATGTGTGTGTGTGTGCACACGCTCCTAATGGCATTTCATTTCTGTGCAATATTAAAAAATACCAGACGCTCCAATATAAAAAAATCCAGGAGAAAATTCGAGCAGAATTGTGGGATGAGGCAGTAATAAAATCCATCATCATCTAAAATTCTCAAAGGAAAACTAGGCTAACCAATCAACATTAATCAAAAGGTTGAACATGACAGAATGACCTTATCTGGCCTCTTTAAAAACATGTAAACAAAAAGGCAGTAACAGTAGTTGGCAGCTGTGTTCTGATGTACAAAAGCATAACAAGAACTTACAGCAAGTTCTAAAGAGCGATAGGGGAGAGGCGTACCTGACCTTTCTGTCCGGCAGTTATTGATCTCAGTTGTTAAAAAGACCTGAAATGTAATAAAGTCACCTTGCTGTAGCTGCTAGATACCTGATCTTAAAGCACCAACCGGGCTGTCCGATCAGATGCCTGGTGAGACAGACTGTTCATGAGGGAAGTGATGGAGGAAGAGGAAATGTGGAAAAGTGACAGGAGGCAGCTACAGAAGCACATAACATCTGATTGGCCCATAATCACTTGAAGTCCAGGTGAGCTCGGTGAGGACATGTATACACGACAAGGAAGCCGATTAGTGTCTGAGCTTCACTGAGGTGATCATTAGAGAAAGTGATAGCTGCTGACAGTGGCTGAATTTAGAAGGAGAAGTAAAAGATGTGATTGCCACCAACTTGTGTTTATGTTACAAGAGGGAAAAGGCAAGAGAAAAGACAAACGTCTGCATGCATGGATCATTATTACTAGGAGCCCAGCATGGAGTCATTGGGAAGGAGGAAATGTTCTGATTTATTTTGACAGCTCACGCAGAGACAACAATCAAAAGGTAAATGAATGCCATGCACCATTATTTTATATGCACTGCTATTTATTTACAGAACAGTAAGGGAAAGAAAGGCACTGTCACTATTTCTGTAATAATACTAACTTCCCGAATAAAGAGCTGTTTATTTAACCAATAGACGTGCGGCAGTTATAAAATCGAGAAAAAAGTGAAAGCAAATATATTTATAATACTAACTGAGTGAACTTTACATAAGAGCGCTAAGTTTTATGTGAAGGATAATTAAAAACTGATTTACAGAGAAAGCTGTCTAAAATGCCCATGTATGTGGTTTATACAAGAAAGGGAGTCTGCCAATGTATCTCTCATTCTCTAAAGCTACAAATATTTAAATATATGTTCCAAACCACATACATCCAGAGGAGAGGAGACGAGAGGTGAGGAGAGGTGAAGAGGAGAGGTGATGAGGAGACAAAAGGAGAGGAAGAAATGAGAGGAGATGAGACGAGACGAGAGGGAAGGAGAGGTGATTAGGCAAGAAGAGGAGAGGTGATGAGGAAAGGAGAGAAGAGGTGATGAGGAGAGGAGAGGAGAGGAGGAGAGGAGAGGCGAGGAGAGAAGGAAATGAGAGGAGACGGGACTAGACAAGACGAGAGTGAAGGAGAGGTGATGAGAGGAGAGGTGAGGAGAAAATGAGAGGAGAGGAGAGGAAAGAATGAGAGGAGAGGGTGAGGAGAGGAGAGGAGAGGTGACGAGAAAATGAGAAGAGAGGAGAGGAGAGAAAATAAGAACACAAGAAAAGAAAAGAAATAAGTGTAAGTGAATAGCTGCCTCTTCCCCTCAGTCTCTCTACTTGTGAGTGGGGTTTTAGTGCCAGTGAGCTGCTGCGCTCTCATCCATATGAATGAGCAGTGTGTGTTGGCCGCTCAGCCACCATAATGAGGATGAACAGGAGATCATCCCAGCTTTGTAATGAGAGCCAGTTTAAAAGGTTAAACATTTGCAGTCTCTCTCTCTCTGTCTCTCTCTCTCTTTCTCTCACGCAGTTAACAAACTACTGATGATAACTTTTCATTTGTCACCATTTCCTGTCTCCACAAGAAGCAGCCGTGAGGCTCTGATTTGCATTAAAAATACATAGAAATGTTCAGCAAAAACAACAATGGTTAAAATAATTAACATTTTTAACATATGATTATTGGCACCCTTATAAATTATAGGAACAAAAAAATCATGTTACCATTTACATGAACAGAAGTGTTTAGAAACTCTTAATTAGTATCCATCACTTTTGTTTCACTGGGGAATAAATATGAGGTGACACAGGGGTCAAATTTCCTTAGTCATTCATCAACATGGGGAACATTAGAGAATACACAAATGAAATGAGACAAAAGTGTGCTGACCTTAATAAATCAGGCGGTGGTTATAAAAATAGCTACACATCTGAAAATGCCATCACTGTTAGGGTAATACTTAAGACAACCAAAGCTGTAATGCATCAGCCTGGGAGACAACTGCCCCAAAGATTACAGTTGGAGATTTTTGGCATTTTTGGCATCAAATCTACACTATACCCATGACATCACAACAAAGTATATATAAAATAAATGTGTGTACTCGAAGTTCACTAGATACTATTAGAACTGGAAGCAGGTTTTATAGTCATATGAGACATGACAGAGCTTTTACTGAATCAGTCTGGAAATAAAAGAAAGGTTGCTATACAAAAAATAATGTAGGTTATTTGAAAATGAACGTTGGTAACTTTGATTATTTACATGGTTACGCATGGTGGAAAATCTGAGATGTTGTTTCACAGTATTGACTACTGGCCACCAAAAGGCTCTGAGAACCTTGTTAGGATACATGGTGCTCTTACATAAAAATCTGGATGATCCTGCTAAAAAGCTACCATTGGGTCATGGTTAGATCTTCCAGCAGCATCTTACACTAATGAGTCAAAATATCTAAATCCCCATGAAATGCTTCAATTGCCCCAATCACGTCCACTGACCTAAATCCCATTGAACACCTTTTTTGCTTACATGAGAGGATGGAGGTCTCTGAAGGACATGTAGAGCTTCTGTCAGATTCCTTACTCTCCAGGCTCTTGCTCTCCAGGCTCTATTCATCTTGCTGATGAATCAATGTTATGTTGGTTAAAATAAAGTTGCACAAAGTGTGCAGCAGTTCAATTATTTTTGCTAAGGCCCTTTTATTCTGTTGGAATAAATTGACTTCTAAATTTGCCTATATTTTTTTTGTATCCTATTAAGCTAATTACCCACAAAGGTTTTATCATAACTTTTTTGTCCATTATGATAGAATAAATTCTTTTATGGAATTTTTCATTCTTTAAAATGAAATTGGTGGGTGGATTGTCCCACTTCCTTTTATCTCTGCAGGTAAAATCACAGACAGCTGTAGGTTTCTTTTTATTTTATGAGGAAAGTGATCTATTACTTAATATGGTCTGATGCGATTGCAAATATCTCACAGTAACATCGAATAATTTGAAGAATAAAATAAAGAATGTTTAGAAATTGAATTGTTTGTTTGCACTTCTATGAATAGAAAAGGCATGAAGTAGATGTCAGAATAAATTTAAATAAAAAAGTGCAGTATACCTGAGACTTTTGCATAGTACTGCATATATAAACAAGTTGATACGACATTCTGGCATTTAGAGAGTGTTTAGAGAGTGTTTAGAGAGTATATATATATATATATATATATATATATATATATATATATATATATATATATATATATATATATATAAATAAAGCACATCGTTAAATACATGAAGTGTTTATATGTGAGGTAACTGTGTGTTTTGTTAGCACTAGAGATATATAACAGCTTTTGTGATTCACTGTACTGTATCTGGCTCAGTTTTGTCACTGTTTCCACATCTTGATTTTGGAAATGGTGTATAGCGTCTGTTCAAGCTAATTAACATGCCTAGTAAATCTAGCGCCAACCAACACCAGATTACGTCCTCGGTTTGCATGTGCAGTGCAGTAGGTGGTGGGACTCGGCAGCATGCACCACGGCACAGAGATGAGCAGCACCACCCAAAAACATCATGTGGACTGCAGCATTAATATAAAAGAAGTGTACCTAATAAAAATATATAAAAGTACCTAACTGGACTTTAAGGAGCACTCCTGCACTCTTGGAAATCTTTAACAGTACTCAATATACACCTTTCCAGGAAAACCATACACACTAAAGCTGCCATCAGCAAGAAAAGTTACAGTTTACAAGTACAATTTGTTCTGAGAATGTATGATCCAACCGGAGTGTACAGCAATTTTAAACAAACGTAAATAATACATTTGCAAATTTAATAGAGAGTAGCCAGGGTTTTGTGAATGGAAATCTGACAGTATGGATGTGTAATATGCTTGTTCAGAGTGTCCAAGCTGGTGATAACAGCAGCCTCACATCAATATTAAACTTATCTCTAGCATCGAAACTTCAATCAGAAACACCAGGCGCTGTGCAAGAGCTAACACCCGGTTTTCAAATGTTTACGTGCAAAATGCCTTGTGATTAATAGTAACCCAGAAATTAGTTGACTCTATTAATAATCAACATAGTCATTATACTTGGCATCATCATGACACTCATTATCCTCCTAATCGGTGGCAACATGATTTTGAGCATCATTACAGCATAATCTGAATAATATTTGCTAAAATGCATATTCATACTTTAGCTTTGTGTCAGAAATCAAAGTTGTAAATGCAGATTCTGTTTCTATGTCATGTGCTAAACTGATTAAGTCCTGATATGTTGCACTGACAAGTGAATAGAAGCAGCTGATATTAAAGGCATTTCTGCATCCTCCAGTGAGGGAATGAACAAGACCCGAATCATGAAGCTAGCCACGGTTCGAAAGTGCAGATTTACATCAATTCTATAGATGTTACTGTATACATCCATATACTGTAATATCATTAGACTGATCATTAAGTACAATCTTATACATAATAACTGCAGAGCATGCATGCAACTGTGCTATATTTCCTCTCTCTCTCTCTCTCTCTCTCTCTCTCTCTCTCTCTCTCCCTCCCTCCCTCCCTCCAACTTTTCTCTGCCCCCAAGCCGACACACACATTAATAATGGCACACACTTTTGCTGCCTAGCTACACTAATCATAAGAAATGGCAACTATTTGGAATTCAAATAAACACGCTGAGACAGAAAAAAAGCGAGAATTATGAAATCCCATTAACCTAATAAAAAAGTAAAAACTTTGCTGAGTTGAGGAAGTTTGGCCTCAAATGGCTCACAGCTCCAAGGAAATAACTTGTTTGAAGACTGTGTGAATTTTGAACGCTGGAGCTGCTGTAGAAACCGCCACTGCTGCCAGCCCCGAACTGCCTCGTATACACTAAACCAGTCAGACAGACAAACAGACAGAGCTAAAACAGACCTGGCTCCGTCACCGCAGCGGATGTATACAAAATATATTAGCTAATTATAAAAGTCCTTCATGGCTGTGTCAGGTGTGTTTAAAGAGGGAAACACTCCTGGAGTATTCAATACTCCCTCCATTAGCAGGCAATCAGGATTCTCTGTAATCATAAAGACAGCATTGTTACAAACCTGTCTTTGCTTATAAGGTTTTAAAACTAATGACGGAAGCATTTGGGTTGCATTGATTCAGTTGGCCCTAATCAGCATAGTCATCTGAAATAGCTTGGGCGCCTGGTCTGCCTTGTCAGAATCCTTTAATAAATCTCTGTCTCTTTGCTGTGGGAATCCATTCAGAAAGAATATCTTACAAAGGCAAACTGACACTAAGACTAAAAATGAGGCCTTTGCACAAGTCTCACACTTTGTATTTCTGCTGACAATCACACACAAGACAAACCTGGTTAGGAAGGTCATGAAGAGCAGCCTCACTGTCAGAGGATTAGACCGAGTATTCCTTTGACAGATTCATTACACCCTCTTTTTTAATAACCTTTTCCCACTGAAATTCCATAAGCTTCAGCAAGTGCTTTCACAGCAGCTGTTATATTTTTTCATTATGTGACAATAAAGGGAGGATGAGAAATTCCTCACAGCAAAACAAAGCAGCTGCAATATAACTGACAATCAGTTACACTCTTTCTATAGGCACCCAAAGTCATTTGGATCTTATTTTCTCACACATAAATTCAAGGCTGTAAATTCTTCCTGTGGGACATGCTCCACTTCTACGTGGTTTCGCTAAAAAACTTCCGACCTTGTCTACACAGCCAGCACCGCCTGGCCAACCACAGAGACTTCCAGCATTCCTAAGGACATCCTTCACCCTTAGCCATCTCAAGGATAACCATTTTCCTCAAAAGAACCCTTTAAATGTAAACATAAGTTAAAAAGGTGCTTGAAGTCTCTGATTAGTGCTCATGCTGATCAAAAGGGGGGCGCTGAAAAGGCACATTCGTGACCACGCTTGATGGCAAATAGCACATGTCTAAATACAGTAGATAATCCTGTGACATCTACACAATAAGACATGTTCAATAGATAATACATACATAAACAAAATGTCCTTTCTCAGGCAGCAAAGATTCAATCAGAGAATGAAAGGTGCTCCACCAAGACAGACCCATTACCTCATCATATGGTCTAATATATCTTTCCAAAAATATGAAAACAGCTAATATAAACAACCTTAGAACAATGTTTGTGCTCTTTAAACTCTAAGCAAGCATAAAGCTAGTCACCACAGCCTAAAGACACAAATTAAATAAAAGGCAAAAAAAGCGTTTTGCAAATGAACTTAAGACCGGTCATGAAGCAGATGACCAAAATGTGACTACATGGTGTATCTCCACAGAGGAAATGGCAACAGTAGTGTTTTGTAGCTGTTACAGTCGTTTTTGGACTTCATATTCATTCATTTCCAACATCTTTAGTAACAGCTCTCACAGGAACGCTGAAGAGAGGTGGGAAAACACCCTGGGCCGAACAGGTACAATGCCTACACCTTCACACTTAGGGACAATTCAGTGTAGCCAAACCACCATGTTTTAGACAGGTAACTTATAAACCCATATTAAACCCACATGGCATAGCCAGAAACACTAACTTTTGCTAAGGACTGAACCTGGGACCCTAAAGCTGAAAGATGATAATGCGGTCCATTCCACCGTCTTGAAAAGACGAGAGCTCAATCACAGGAGCAGCCAAGTGTAAAGAGCATGGCAGTATACTCAGAAAGCATAGATAATGACATGTCTGAAAAACCAGGTCAATAAGACATCCTGAGTGAGAACAGCTGTACATATATGGAAGAAAACGCTTCCTGCACTGCCCAAACATGGTTATTAATGAGATCTGCCCCAAAAGTGCATGCAAACAGGTAGGATTTACTAGCAGCAGTGTAACTAAATGTATATGGGAAATGACACATTACCTGGTAGACATGATAGGCATTGGCAGCGCGGCCTTGCAGAAAGACAGAAGGGATCCACACGTTGACAAGAGCACGGTGAGCTCTAGGGGGGAAAACAGAATAAAGTCTTCAGGCCCTTAATCTACCACGAAGATGTCAAAGAGAAAGCATGATAACACCATTCAAACTGATAAGATTTGTATAAACTGTCCAAAGAAATGAATTTTACTCTGGGTTCTATACTGTACTATGATAGACTATTTCAGAGAACCTAATGCCTAGAACCAAAACTATTCCGTCAGCAGCTCCAGAGGCGTCATGGACAGAATGGATTAAGTGCCAAAGCCATATCCAATATTATGAATGTATATAGCAATGGATATAACGAGATGTAGGTGCTATAAACGTGATGCTCAGCAAGCACAGAAGTCTTTTTTGCAATAATCAATGAAGGACTGGCAGAGAAATAGCAATACCATCATGTTTCAAAGGTCACAGCATGATAGAAATGGCACTGGAAAGTTTACGGTACTTTTCAGAAAGCATTTCCGGCATTGAACCACTCTATTCATAGACCTTTAGTTCAGTTCAGTTTTACACAGTTGTCCTATTGGTTATAGTGATTATCAACAATTATATATGGCATTGTATACCACCTCGTCTTTTCAAGTCTGCACAGCATCAAGAGTAGGGCGCACTTACGTCTCAAAGTCAGACAGACTGGGATCATCAGAGGTCTGACTCAGGTCTCCAGGAACCTATACGAGTAGAAAGGAAAAAAAAATATACATATATATTTTTTATATGCTAAAATGTTAATGTTAATGTAGAAAACACACAAAGAAAAAGAATTACAGCATTTATTTGATACATAAGTGCAAATGCATGGAATTTTAATAATAAAACAAAACACTGGTACAAAAACCTTATAAGAAAAATACTTAATAGAAAATATTTGTAACTAAAAAATGAAAAGCTGAAAAAAGAATGTATTTACTAAATATTACACTAAAGCCTTAGTGTAAATCACGGTCTATAAGCAGTAGTGGTCTAATCCTATTTGTTTTTGTTTGTTTGTGTGTGTGTGTGTGTGTGTGTGTGTGTGTTTGTGTTTGTTTCCTCCCTCAGTGGATTAGTTGAAATGTTAGCATTTATCAGGGTCATGTACTCCTGCATATTGGCTGTTCAGAGGCAGCAGAGACGAGACATAAAACATGGACTCAAAACACCAGAGCAAGTCAAGGTCAGTTTAGTACATCAGGTGCATCTACAGCATATGCCATTCTGATGCCCCAGATGAAACATTGCCATGTCGTTCCCTCGAATTTGCACCAGAACAGCCAACAGGCACCAAAAAAGTAAATATCCCCCCAAAACACAGCAACTGGAATATTACTGTGCTCCTGTGCTCAGGTCTTTAACACTCATTAAGTAGCTTAAAAAAATGGGCAACCGGTGAGCACTGCAAGACTTCCCAAGAACGGTACGATGCATGGCATTTCCCAATCGCTTCCAAAACCCCACAATTATACACAGCTGTTAACCAGCTAAACCGCATTTCAGCTTCCAAAGCCAGTGGTGAGTACGGGCTTTTTCAGTTTTATGTCAAAACAAACAGCTTTTAAAACATGATTCTCAGGAAAGGTTCTATGCATTTCTTTCTTGAAGGAAGGAAAATTATATTTTAATGAAATGATCATCTACAAAATAAAAATAAAAATAAAATGTCTTGTAATTTTTTATAAAAACCTATCAAAAGAAATAATTGATAAGACTACATACATTCATATAGAGATACTTTTATTTTAGCAGCAAACTAAGAAGAGGATTTTGTTATGACTGCTGACGTGAAAACCCTTTAAAATGTGCGTCATGAATTACAGAGTGAATGGAAAAAAGAAGCATAAGCCTAATATCAACAAAGAACAAGAAAATATCTGAAAATTGGAGTTATTCAGAAATGAAGGAACAGTAGCCAATTAGTGGTGAATGAGGTTCTTTGTCATGTGAATGTCCCGTTACATTAGCAGGTCATTTGAACATGAATCACCACCAAATTCTAAGAATACTAAAGAGAAGACTGTGGTGAAAAACAAGCTTGTGTTTATAAAAGGCAAATGATTGAATACTGGTTAAAATACATTTTGGAGACTAGGATTTCATGCATTACAGGTAAAGGAATACTGATCATGTTTTGAATGTATTAAGAGGTGTCACATTGATACATTTTGAATGGCCTTGTTCAAGCAACACACTTGGTTACAGTATAACCCTGATCACTTATATATACACACACATGTGCTGGCCATATTTAGAGTATCTCCTAAACACACTGATAAGACACAAAGCAACAAGGTTAAATTCCACACGACCATGTCCAAGATTAGAAAGCTGTGTGTGTGTCTATCTGTGTGTGTGTCTGTCTGTGTGTGTGTGTCTGTCTGCACCCCTGAAAGAGCAACACAGTGAGTTATTGATTGAAGAGTGAGCAAACCTATGGAGGGAGACAGTGTTGTGAGCAAAGAGCCTGCATTGTAGAGATAGAGAAAGGCAACATGATGATTTACTAGGTATAGAGGGAGATATCTCTTCCCTGCACAAAGTTGTGTGTGTGTGTGTGTGTATATATAGGTACGTGAACTCACCGGGCCTCGTAGGTCGATAAGCTCCTGTCTCATCTGGCCTATCAGGTTGTCTTTAGCCATAAGCGAACGATATAGCCTCTCATTGAATTCAATTAGCTCACCATGCATCTCAGCCACCTATAAAACACACACACAGGATAACTGTAGGAGCTCAGTGCTGCAGGCTCTGTACCAATGATTGACTCAGTTCAAATCTTTACAGTGCCAGAGAGAGATTGTTGGGCCCTTGGGGTTAGGGCCTTAACTACTTGGATTCTGCCCTCCCTCCCTCCCTCCTTCCCTATCCCTCCCTCCCTCCCTATCCCTCCCTTCATCTCTCCCTCTCTCTTAAATGGAAGTAAGTCCATTTGAGTAAAAGCTTGTGCCAAATGAATGAAGGTAAAACTTAAGTGTAAAATCCAATGCATTTTGCCCACGGAAAAAAAAACATACATCCAGGCAACCAGCCATGTGGAAAAACCCATTAAAACACATAATATAAACTATTAAAAATAACAGTGTGGCAAAACTGTAATGTTGGTCAGTTGAGGGATGAAGTGTGTCTCACGGGTAGCTATGAGTGCGCGTGTGTGTGTGTATGGCTATGGCTGGAGAGGCTCCTCATTAGAGCCAGCTGCACTGCTGCCAGCCAGCTCATCAACTGTCACAACACCTAAGTGACGGAGACTGCAAGGCAGGACCATGCCAAGCAGTCCAAGCCAGCATTCATTTGCTTATGGAGATCATGTGTCAGTGTACATTTGGAAAGGCAACGCCTCGCCTGACAGATGAAATATGTCAATTCTGACATGTTTGTTGGTGTCCCCTTCTATAGAGTATTTTAATAGCCCAAGACCGACACCAGGTGCACACCAATCTGAGAATCAGAGACACTTTCAAAACAGACAAATAAAACCACAATGACATGCGACTTCATGTGTTGGCAATAGTGATACAGGATACAATAAATAAAAAATAAACCGTAAGAATCATTGTGGCATTCATGAATGATGTGTTTACACACAACAAAGTCAGGGAAAAGAACAAGTACACTTAACAAAAAGCACTAAGCGATTTTTACAACATGAATCGTTAGGGGAGAGTAGGCAAAAGTGCAAGAGATTAAATTACTCAATGATGATTTAAATCACTGACTTAATGTTTCACATTTATTCAGTAACGTCATGCTCCTGTTTACTTCTTTTATCGTGTGCAATTTTCTTCATACAGACAGAGTGCTGCACAACAGTAACACTGCATGGATATAACATTTACCGCTCATAAAACTGTGAACTTGAATGAAAATCAGAAAAATCAATATTAAACCTCATCATTACATGTCTTTAATAAAAATATTAAGTGAATACAAATGATCATTGGATGACCATTCAATCCAAGCATTCATTTAAACTTGTAATGCAATGAAATGACAGATATTTTCTTTTTTGTGATGTCATGGTAAAATGGCTTCTCTACTGGCTCTCAACGAAGGCAGTCGCATTTTCTCTCCCTCTCCTCCCCCTTACCTTCCTTGCTTTGCTTATCTCGTCTCGTCTATTGTCTTATACTTTGAGAGATTCTCTCCACACTGCTCTCCAAACTAAAAAATCTAAATATCATGGATGTGATCAACTGGTCTCTCAACGCAAGTGACACCATCTTCTCGACGAGAACTTGGGTTCGGGGGAACCTGACTGCCCTGCCGGAACGTTCGCAGCTGGCTATACGATGGACGAGTGGGAGAGGTGGCGGGTCGTGTGTCTGGCAGCTCTTTCCGTGGAGGACATTGAAGACGTCTACTTATTCAGAACCATGATAACAGGTCTTCTGCTGGTTGGATTAGGCATTGCCCTGGTTTATCGAGAATTTCAGAAAACGGTAACAGCTGTCCAAAACCTCACAAGGCTGCCTGTCATGATTGAAACAGTGGGCAGAGCGGTCAGCACTGAGACTGGGACTATTAACCGCTATATGGATAACATCACGGAGAAGCTCACTGCTTTGGATAACATCACAGAGAGGCTCATGGTTTTGGAAAGGCAAATGGATCGACACGGATACCAGAATGGACTAAGAGAGTAGTCGTGTAAATTGGAATGCGTCTATTCGCCCCAAGACCAAACAATCCCAATCTTATCTGCTTTCGGCTCCCCTCAACCAGCACTGGCCTCGGCCAAGGTCGCTGTTGGAACAACAACAACTCCCCCGGAAGAGCACTGCAGTGAGACATTCTTGCGTTCCTCCCCCCACTTCCACAGACCCCTGCTGATTGTTGACTCTGTCTGGGACCTGATCAAGGCTGTCTCCATGGCAATTTGCTGTGTATCGCTATGACAATCTTGCGGACCGAGGCACCTAGATTTGATGCCAGGAGTAGCGGCTCTCCTGGCCTCTCCCACTCCCATCCCACGCCTTTGCCGCTTTGTACCACCAGTCTGACAAGCGGGTCTGTGACCAGTGCCGAGAATGGCTGCAGGACCGGATGGCTGCTTGCCTGTGCTGGGTTACCTCCACCCCCCTAACAAAGCTAACATTATAACATTTATGTGCTCTTTTTAAGTGGATGAAAAGTAGCGTGTACATCTTCTGTGTCTCAGAGACTCTCACAAGCAAGATTCTGTATAATCATAAGCAGTGTTTCAATTATACCTCAGGTTGTACACACAAGCTCGAGAAATTATGCTAAGAGTTAGCTCAGAGCTAAGAGTAAACAGCATTAGGAAAATACTTCTGGGCTCGTTTTTTTTTTAAATTATATACCAGAAAATCGGTTTCTCCCTTATATCTCCAGCACAAGTAAATAAATCCTGCTGTTTTTTTTTTTTCAATGGAAAAAAGTGATGTACTTGAATATACAACTGCATGAGTGTATTTAAAGCAATCAAGGGTGTTACAATCATGCCAGTTCTCTCTTTCTCCCTACTGGTTGAAGATTTTGTAGAGTTTTTTTTTAATATTAAAGCCACAAGGCCTTTGTTTCAGCATCTATTTTTGATACACTACTCAAGCCAATACCATTCTTTAAATAACTTTTACCTGATGCTTTCCCAGAGCTGTCTGAAAACATAGTACTATTGTGTGACATGGTAAGGGGACTCCACAAATCAAAACCTCTCCAGTTCTTAAAAACATATTGGAAATACAAGAAAGCTTTGAAGACTGCAAGAAGAAAATCAGCCATCTAAGGTCAAAATGTTTCAAACTCGATTCTCCCAGCTGAAGAGGACGTGCTTCTGGATTAAGACGGAAACGATGGACTGGCTGAAGGACATCACTGCTTCTCACAAAACTCACTGAAAGCACAGTGGAGCCCTAATTGACTAGAATCCCCAGAAACCAGAGCTTTGAAAAGACCGTCATGGGTGAGCTTCAAGTAAACTCACAAATATATATCACTGGTTGTCTGTGTGTGAGCTGCCTACTGTATCCCAGACACAGCCTGTATGCTCAGGAGCAACATGTGAGTACTGTTGCATCTCCAACACCCACACACAGTGGCAAGCTGCTCTTACAATCACACACACACACTTTAATTATTTATTTGCTACCCAAGCTTTTAAAAGAGACATTAAAAATGAAATTAATTTTAAGCGTGAAGGAACCCAATTCATTTTCTGTGAGAGAGTGTGTGTGTGTGTGTGAGACGATAAGAAAAGACCTGTTCACGTCAAGTTTGAGTGTAGTTTAAGACTTTATCTGCCAAAAAGAGTGACAAGTCACCGCATTCAGACAGCACATCAAAACATTACTGCTTTTTGCTGCAGGCCAAAGTGCACATCCACGTCTGCTCTTTTATCCTGATTCCATTCTGCCAGGACACTTTAGCACCTTGAAGCAGCCAATATTCACTTTTCATATGTTATGGCAAGTCCATGTGAAGCTGGGCAGAGCAAGCAGATCTTGTTTCTAACCAATAATGTGCTCATATCAATGCAGTACACAAAAAGCATGGGGAGAGCTTTAACAAACCTCACGGCTTCGAAAGTTCATTACTCTGACTGATGGAACGGCAATGACGGAAAACGTGAACAACAAATCAACATTTAAAAAGCTTATAAATGGGGCACTGTCGCATAATCTGCGACAGTGACGCCTCCCTACGCATAATTTAAGGTGCAGAACAACGTAACAGCAAGGAAAACCATCCCTCCCCCAACAACCAGGTACTCTGTCTATCCACGGCTGAGGTGAGGAGACCTTTATGGAGACAACCCATGGAAGGCTGCTGGACCAGACAGCATTCCTAGCAGGGTGCTCAGGGAATGTGCAGAACAGCAATGCTGTTGTTCCTACGTGCTTCAAAACAACCACTATCGTCCCCATGCCAAAGAAGCCTACAGTGTCCTGCCTCAATGACTATAGACATTGAGTGCTTCGAGAGGCTCATCATAAGGCACATAAAGACCCATTTACCACCCTTACTGGACCCCCTGAAGTTTGAGTATCGTCCATGGACGATGCCATTGCCACAATCCTTCATTTGGCCCTCACGCACTTGGACAATAAAGGCACTTGCGTACGAATGCTGTTCGTAGACTTCAAGTCAGCATTCAACACAATCATCCCTCAGCATCTGATTGAGAAGCTGAGCCTGCTGGGACTGAATACCTCCCTCTGTACCCGGATCCTGGACTTCCTGAATGGGAGACGTCAGTCCGGATCGGGAACAGAATCCAGCAACACCACACTGAGCCCCTCAAGGCTGCGTGCTCAGCCCACTGCTGTTCACTTTGCTGCCTCATTACTGTGTAGCAATGCACAACTCGAACCATATCACCAATAACACAACCGTGCTGGGTCTTATCAGCAAGAACGAGTAGTCAGCATACAGAGAGGAGGTGTAACAGCTAATGGCCAGGTGTAGAGCCAACAACCTCTCTGAATGTTGATAAAACTAAAATAGGTGTTGAATCCAGAAGAGACTCATTTAACCCCATTCCCATCACCAGTAAAGCCCAGCAGAGTCTCTACTTCCTACAAAGTCTGATGAAAGCACATCTCCCTCCCTTAATCCTGACTACGTTTTACAGAGGGTTTGCAAGTTGCATATCGGATCACAAGACCCTGTAGCAGATAGCGAGAACAGCTAAGGAGAGATGCTAAAGAGATCATTGGAGTCTATCTTCCCTCTATCATAGCCATTTACACGAATCGCTGCATCCAAAAAGCCAACAGTACTGTGGATGACTCCACACACACTTCACCCTTCTGCCGTCTGGAAAGGTACCGAAGCATTCGGGCCCTCAGGACCAGACTGTGTAACAGTTTCTTTCCACATGCCACCAAACTCCTCAACAACTGCACTGAACTGAGCACAAGCGCGCACACACACACACTTACTTGTGTGGACTGCACTGATATGCACCAAATAGACACTCTTCTAATAAACATCTATACCTACAGCACCACTCATATCAAACTGTTTACATGCTGTCTTGCACATTTTAGTCAAATGCTGTTTTGCACCAATATATTACAATACCTCATATAACTGCTGCAACTATATTAAGTGTCCATTCCTGTATTTCTGCACATGTACTGTAGAATATACAGTATGTACTCTGGTCAGCGCTGGTTTTGCACAGATGCACTTTATGTGGATCGGACTAACTTTCTTAAGTCCTTAAGCTCTGTGTTGTTCTATGTAGGTCCTGGAGAAAAGTTGTCTCATTTCACTATGTACTGAGTGAGCTACATATGGTTTAAATGACAATAAATGCTTCTGACTGACTTGGCTTTGTAATGTTGAGAGGAGAAACTTTCAAAAGCTTTCAAACAGAATTCATTTAGACAAAAAGACCAATAGATTTCAGCAAAGCTTTTGACTATTTACACAGTTTCTTTCAAAAACCTACTCATCAAAACCAAAAAGAATAAACTCCATTACGCTCCAGTCCAATCAAACCAGCACTATCTGACGACCCCATGAGGTAAAAGTCATTTCAGTGACAAATTCAGAGTATGAGACAGCTTTTAAAATAAATAAATAAATACATTAGTATAAGTGGCGAGGTGGGGCATGCAGCAGGATGTGTCCTAGGGCGTGTGCAGTTGTGTGTGGTTTTACACTATTACACATTTTTCTAAAGTGTGTGGTTTTACACAGTCACAATGCCGGAAAGAAATGTTCCTGAGGAAATTATCCTTCCAAACAGATTCACGAACAAAGATTTATGACTTCATTATTATTGTGATGCATTAAAATATATAAATCTACATCAGAGTCAAAACCAAGCTCAGTACACACAAGCACAACTGACACTAACTGAGTCAATAAACACAAATAGTAGCTGGGTGCACAGCATTTTAAATCACTTCATAATCAAATAACCATCGAAAGAAACCCTGAGAAAAAACAACATAACCAGAGAAACTGAGCTAATTAGAATTGGCAATAAAAGACTCCCAGAAAGCTCGCGGACTCAATGATTACTGAGCAAAGACAAATGATATGCTCCGACACAGAAGAAAGCTAGTGGACCTGATGGCATCCGAAATGAAGTGATCAAGCACACAAGCAAACATCATCAATTAGCTATTGTTTTACTGAACATGATGCAGAGGGTGGGGGTTATTTCCTCATGTCAGGATTCAGGGTCTGTGTTATAGTAACTTCTGTCATTACTGACTGACGATAAACTCAACCCCAAAAACCCCATCAGTACTTTCACTCAAGAATGATCAACATCTGTATGGAGCAGTAAAAAAGCCAGGGTGGATTCAATGCAAATTGAATGTCTTTAATTATACAAAAATAGAATTAAAAATAACAAAATATTTTGAGGTTATTTACTGGAGCTGAAGTCGTTGCAGTGACTGTCAGACCTTCAAATGCTAATTTAAATTTGACCTTCAAATGCTAATTTTAAATTTCAGCCAAACACCTGGCTGAAATAAGGCTCACAGATTTTTTTGTATTCTGTAAGCGTTCTTCAGGTAAACACAGCACTTTATTTACACTATTATTTGCAACCATTAAACACTAGCTCTGTTTACAGAACACTGACCCCTGCTGTAAAACTCTGCTATGCCTAATGCCAAGAGCTGAGCACAATGCTGTGGTACTGAGCTGACCCTGGACCTGCAATGGTGCACTAACACGCACCAACACGTTAGTGGATCTACATCATCCATAAAATGGACCTATAATTATCCAGTGCAAACGATGCGGCAGCAACGGTGTGGAGACATGCTGGGCTGGGCTTGATTTGTTCAGCTTTATTTCTATAATCTTGCCAGAAAAAAACACCCAACACCCAAATAATGTTCTATTATTTTAAATATAAATACCCAGTCATCACAATGCTTAGGCAACACTGTAATTACTACACTGGTCATGTGAATTCAGTTAAGTTCAACTTAAGTGAGAGAGAGAGAAAGAATCATGATGCTGAGGTGTCCTGAATGGCAACGAGTCTAAGTAGGACTGGGAGCAGTGTGGCCTGATGCAGCTCTAATGCCTGTAATTGGATGTGAAACAAGTTTGAGGCACAAACAGAGAGAACAGGCTTAGCAAAAGCAAACAGCCCTGAACTGGCAAGAGAGGCCGAGTGTGTATCAACGAGTGGAGAAAGAGATGGGGAAAAGAGGGGATGGGGGGGGGGGGGCACACAGAGTGGGGGGAGGGAGACAGAGTTAGCGAGCGAGAGAGAGCGAGAGAGATGGAGACAGATAGAGAGAGACGGGGAAGAGAGAGAAAAGAGAGAGAGAGAGAGAGAAAGAGAAAAGAGAGAGAGAGAGAGAGAGAGGGAGAGGGAGAGGGAGAGGGAGAGAGGGAGAGGGAGAGGGAGAGGGAGAGAGAAAGAAAGAGAGAGAGAGAGGGAGAGGGAGAGAGAAAGAAAGAGAGAGAGAGAGAGAGAGAGAGAGAGAGAGAGAGAGAGAGAGAGAGAGAGAGAGAGAGAGAGAGAGAGAGAGAGAGAGCAATGAGAGGGAGCAATGAGAGAGCGGATGAATACTGGTATCAGTGTCTACTCCAGCAGTTTCAATCTGACAGAGGGGGTTTAGCAGCTGGCCAAAAAGATCCTAATAAGAAAAGATAAATCAGTGGGAGCAGACAAATAAAGCAGGAGGAGGAATTGTGTGAAATATCAGAACAAAACCTAAGTGGAATGAGACAAGGCAACAGAGTAAAACCAACAGAGATGATTGAAAAAGAATAAAACAAAAGAAGAGTATCACTTAAATCATCCCTGTACTTATCCACAATACATAACGCATCCCAGCACATCAGCAACACTCATCACCTCATTAGTTCATCACTAATCTTCATTCAGCAAACATATACAGCTCATGAACATTGCATCTTCCTCGAGCTATTAGAATTCTCCTCATCACACAGACCAGTTAATGACTCTGATTCCTATCACTCAGGCAAATGTGCAGAAGATAAAAGTACATTTTTTCATCATTATAGAATAGTATGTTTAGTAAGAGGATGGCATGACGCATACTATCATCAACTGTTCCCATACTCGTTTGGGCAAATAAATGGCAATATGATGACTCACATCAAGTGAAGCATTAAATCATGGGCTGAAAAACAGATGTTTATAAGATATAGTGCTATGAATGAGAGACAGTGACAGATTTACACTGGAACACTTTTATACGAGTAAAAATGTTAGAACATCACCTGATCTTTTTATATCTTCAGCTGTCTGCTTTTCAGCACATCGTGGTTATAAAATGTAGTTGTTGTTTTTCAGTTCTTTAGGCTTCTTTTTAGCTTGAATCCATCTAGCCTTTTACCTCTGACCTCTTTCAACAACACTAGTTTGTAATCACACATATGATTTAAATTTTATAGAATTAAGGTATCACATGGGGTATGATGCCCATGGACAGCGCTGTCGAACACATCAGTCTGAAATCTCCCATAGCTGTTTAACGGAAATTCTAAAAACAATCTTAGAAATGTGGGTCGTTTCCACATACAATTAAAGAGGAGATCCTAGTAAAGATAAAAGCTATTCACAAAGCATCTTAACACTTAAGAGCGCTCACAAAGTCAAAAAGTCTTAGGAGTAGTGAGGAGGACTTTTAAGAGTTTCTGTAGCAGAGGAGAAAATGGACGAAAGGTGAAGAGGGAGAGGAAATATATTGCCTACAATATTTAATAACTGATAGTGAGTTAATAAAATGCTACAGATTAGATTGTGTAGGGATTATTTTAGTGACCAATCATATTAGGGATAACATCTCTGACACAAGAAATGCTATAATTTGATGCTACATTTTTTACATTTACATTTACATGCAGATGTTAGCGCATCTCTAATATGATCAATCACGAACATAATGCACAATATAGCCTCAAATATCTAATCATAGAGACAAACTGAAGGCTTATAATAAACCATACCTTAAAAACCTTCCTATTTTTCCTATCAATCACAGTCTTTTAAAGGCCATAAAGGCCGTGGCATTAGCATTATAGCATTTTCTATACTCATTAAAGCATTCACTGAGCTCTAGTGCCCCGGTATGAGGGCATCGTCACCCTGGATGGAAATGTTTCATCACAGGATGAAGGAGCAGCTGTTTCAGTTATCCTTCCTTGAAGCTTTTCTGCTTGATAACTGGACCCTAAGCAGGTAAAAGAAATTTATTACAATACATTACAACACCTTGATTTTTTTAAGTGTCAAAATAAATTTGTTTCATGGATTCAAGCAGTCCTGTGTTTTACAGTGTGGTTGAAGGCTTCCTTGATTGGTCACTACATCAGATATATGAAATTTGTCATAAGTTTGTGGGCTCAGGAAGCCCAAAGCTTTTCTCTTAGATGACACTAAATGCAAATATGTGGAAGTCTTAATGTGGCAGAAAGTAATGGTTTAAGCCAATGCTTTAGTAATTTTGCTCAAGCTCAATATAAACAGTATTTATTCGGGTTGGCTTTTTTGTCTTACCCACCACTAATTTGCATAATATTTGAAAAACAGTGAGCATCTGCCAGTGAACAGTAAGCATATGCTTCTGACAATACAGAACAACTCTTTCTCTGTACTGTAGTCCCAAAAAAACACATGGGTCAGATGGCCAGACCAAGTGTTAGACTAGTAAAGAGCACACAAAATCCTGCTCTTCTAACCTTGAAAACAACCATAATCATTATGAAACTCCTGAAGCCTTTCTGCACTAGAGAACAGCCTGAATCAAGCAAACGAGGGCTGTTGGCTCACTTAAGTATCATTATATGCTGATGCTTAGCTACTCTCCATTAATCAGCACACATCCTAATCACCCGGTCCTTATTTACGGCTTCTTTAATGAACACCTCTATCAGAGGAAATGTACAAGAGGTCATGGCCCAGACCTCATCATCTACTACTCTTCTTGAGTACAGCTTAGTGCGTAACTGCATAACTGCATTTTACACCTATACTTTGTGACCACTTCATTAGCAACACTCTAGGCATGTGGACACACATAGTAAGACCAGATGATACCACAAACTAATACTGCTTGCTGCAGCATGTATTTCAGAAGATGGTTCTGAACAAAAGTATCCCAGCAAACGCTGAGGAGATTTTAACTACTGTAAACGTGTGAAAGAGAGAAGCATAGAAAAAAAAACACAAATGTCCATAAAGTGCTTTCTTCTAAAACTAGGTCACAGGCAGTAGCAGGCAAACAAACATAACGAGCAGTATGTTTGAGTTTGTAAATATAGAAAGCAGAATATTAAGCACAAAAGAGACAACAGGGCAGCAGACTAACAAAGTGATCCACAAAGTTCCAGGAAAGGATGCCAGAAAGGTGCACACTACTGCGGTGGTCCAAGCACAACTACAAATAACCAATGCTGACTGATGAGCATATAGCTGACAGGGTGCCATGTATACACTGCTATACCAAAAGGAAGCAGTAGTGTTTAATCACTAACAATAAAAAAAAAAAAAAAATACACAATATCAATATTAGCGACTACAGAGGCATGTTGTTTTTAAATATTATTTAGCTGTATTATATAAGTCAAACTAAATTAAACTAAGAACCTTTCTAAAAGGATATATATGCACTGAAAAAATACAGCTAGCTGCAAGTAATGAGCAGAAGTTGAGAGGTTTTGAGCATAAAATTCAGATACTTTGTGTGTGTTCAATAAAGTGATGCTTGCTTGCTTTGCTTTGTCTATTTTCGTGACTGAACGGTCAATCACTGAATCACTTTCAGGCTCCAACACTGACCCAGCAACTTGACTAATAATGACTACAACACTGACGCTTGGTCCCTTAAGCGGAGGTTCCTTCAGGTAATGAACAAATACTTGCCTGCTGTTATCCTTGCACTGCGCTTTTATTAGAAGACAAAATAAAGATGAATACAAAACAAGACAATTCAATAATAGAGAGGAAGACAAAACAAGATTAAATGTACTGTTAGTGTGATACAAATGCTGGATAGGAAAAAGCAGAGTCCAGTGGAATGAATTAACTGATGCAATAAAAGGGCTCCTTTAGGCATCACTCCTTTCTATTAGGAGCTTTCCACAGCAGCCACAGGGATCAAGCAGTCAAAAAAAAGATCTGTTACTAAGATACCATATCACTCCATTTAAATATAACCACCACCAGACAGCAATGGGATGATTTGAATAAATACAGACCTATCATTTGGGTAAAAAAATATAATTGATCCTTTAATGTCTCTATTATGCTCTGATGTCATCTACTTTTTGGTCCACAGCCAACTAATAGCTGACAACATTTAAACCGTAGCTATTTAAGCCTTTAGAGGAAGGCTTTAGAGAAGGCTTGAGCAGAGACTGGCTTCTGTTTGTCCAAGAAAGCATCTGTGATTGCAAATCAGAAAAACAAACAGAACTCCTGGGTGAATGCCAGATAGAATGCAGTGATGCCACAGCCTAAAAAAAAACTGGCCATGCTCTTAGGGATGGAGGAGTGGCTTACTTTCACCTACTAATCATAGGGACTCTAACCAATCACAGGCATCTGTGCACTCATGTATGTAGACGTGGGAGGCTGCCTGCATGTGCCTCAGAGAAGCATGTGATAGCCATCACCCACCCTGGTTGGTGTTGATAGATACCACAAGGTACCACGTTTATGGAAGAAGTCTTGAGTGTAACTATGTTGGTCAGCTTGGGAAAGTCTTCAGGAAGGAGGAATTTGAGCATAACATGGAAAGATGCTAATGGCTTCTACACTATAAGTGACAACAGGAACCGACTTGTCTTGCAGAACTTCTTCAATGTTAAATGCAACTATAAACGGTTAAAAAGTGTAAAATTTCATTCATTATAAAATTCAAAATTGCAACAGTTGACAAATCTCTGTGGGATATAAGTAATAATGCACTTTAAGAGAAGCCATTACAGGAAAATGATTAACTTTTATGCTGTGTATCCGACCCACAGTGACCAATCATGAATTATTTTTCAGCAAAACCTTTTGTGTTTTATTCATTACATAATAAACTTTAAGTAAACTTTGCCTAGAAAAAAGCATCATTAAGGAAATAATACACCAGTTGTTTTCCAGTTCAATTCCCAGAGTTTTATGTAATGTACATATTCTCTCATTAGCTGTATATTCTCTTAGCCCCTTAAGATACAAGTACAAAACAAATCCCATAACGGCATAAACTCTGAGGTTCTAAATCAGTGGTCCTCAACACTAAACCTATGAGCTCAGTGCTCTGTACACGGTCCTACACGTTGGCTGGGAATAAAGATACGTGAATGAGAAAAACATGCACATTGAGCAGATTACCACTTTAGGCCATATGTGATTGCTTATTGAAATATACAGTATAAAGCAGGCCAAATGAATGAAATCTCGTTTTAAAAAAAAAGCAATTATGAAAGTAGAGTTCAATACCATGCTGTGAAACACTCACCTCGATGAGCTTCCTCTCATAACTAGCTGCCAGTTCCTCCACATCTGCCACTGACCTGTGCTGCACAGCTGGAGCAGAGCCTTCACAGTTCCTCAGTGTGGGAAGAGCTGCAGGACAACAAGCATAGCACTGCATTATTCAATACCAAAAATCTAGTACTGTACTGTACTTACAAAAGACACTGAAGACTGCCTGAAGGAGAAAAAAGTAGTTTATTGACAAAACAGACATAATAAAGTCTGACTTATTGAATGATGAGTTATTTGGACAGAACCACTTTCAGTCAGTTGACGTGCAGTTTCCTCCAAATACTCAACAAACAAAAGTGATTTCTTTTGCCTTCTGGACTTTTTGCAACAAGAAACTGCTCTGTTCCTTGTAAACATTTCTGAAAATGGTTCATCATTTAATGCCAGTAAACAGAACTAATTTAGCCTGCAAACACAGCGTAATCTAATTTCAGAGAAGCACTCAGAACTGGTAGAGGCTGAGCCTTACAGATTTCATAAGAAGCGTGAAGAGTGAGATCCCCCCCCCCAAAACTCAATTAAAAACCTCAATAACTCAACTTTTGACAATGCAAATAGAGCCTCATCCACCCCAAGAGAAAATCTTTTATAGGGTGAGAGCAACTGAAACTCTCCAACCTAATCCCATGCCTGAATCTGAGTGAAAAGTGAAACTATTCGAATGAGAGTCCCGTTTTAATCCCTACAGAATTTCTGTATTTCAAGCTTTGGGGAGAGAGAAATTGATTCGAGGAGATGTGATGGCAGGATTATGCTGGGCAGGACTGTCGTTAAGAGTCAGCAATGCGGAAGTGCCTGATAAGAAGAGGAAGAGACAAAGCCAATGGAAAGTGTAACACTGATGGAGAGAGAGGAGCAAACAGGCCAGCACAGTGAGCCTCGAGGCATGGTAATACTGGACAGCTGTGTAGTCACAGAATCCCCCTAAGAAGCCTAAAGAAGCTCAACAGGCCTGATATGGTCTAAGCATTATCACTGCACCTGCACACAGTCACCTGCCATTTCAGTGTTTAGGCTTATCTTCGCTTTTCAATAGCCGGTGTAGCCTTCTTACGAACAGACAGCTACTGTCAGCAAGCGTGGTGAAAAGACCAGCCCACGCTGCCGAATTCACCACCAAGCCTGATATGGTGTTCATAAAGTAGGGGGTGGTGTGTGTGAGTGTGTGTGTCTGTGTGTTTGTGTGCATGCATTCAAGTTGCCTTGAACTACAGAAATAGATATGGCTTCTTATGCGCAAACACTGAAACCAAATTCACTGTAATGTTGAACATCCTTGCGCTGTGTGTTGTGTGCATGTGTGTGTGCGTGCATGTGTGTGTGCGTGCAAGGACAATAAAATATTATGTCAATTCATTGCTGTAATACCACAAAGACAATTCACTTTTTTAAATTGATTGTGCAATGTAGGAAAAATTGATTAGCTTTTGTGTTTCAGACAGCTTAATACAAGTGATGAGGAGGAAAAATTAGGTTTCTGATTAAAGTGAAAGCGAATTCTTGCCTCAATCATTCACAGATTAATGTTTGTGTATTAACAATTAACATTATTATTAAAGAATTACCTTCACCAAAATGATTTTATTTAAATCCAACACTACACCACATATACATACATACATACATACACACATACATACACATATATAGATGAATGATGATATATATGATAACATATGAATGTGAATGGGCATAAACAGAAGAGAAGAGAACAAAAGGAGGATAAAAGGATTAAACCATCTTTTCCCAATCTACACAAATTAGCCAAATGTATGTGGACCATGACGTCCATATGCAGGCCTTTTACAAATATTTCAGACACGAAATTGTCAAGAATAAAACTGCGTGCTTTAAAAGTTCCAATTTCCGGACACTAAACTAAGGGGCCCAAATATGTTTGTGTCTGTGGATCTTAAGCATTCAGATTGCAACCTGATTTAAAGTAACGCAGTACTCAGACTAATATCACTTAATTAATATTTTTAAAAAAATATTAAAAATCAAAGAATGTTTATAATTCAGCAACCTTCCACAATCCACACTGTGCTTTCTTTGCTAAATGAAAGTACTGGAATTTTTTTTTCCTTCAATAAATTTTTCTCTGAGGCAATAGGAAACATTTACTGTGCAATGGCAGCTAAAACCTTCACCTTCAATCCAGTGACTTCCAATTAAAAAACATTCTGACCAAAGTTGAGCTAGCAGAAGATGTAAAGTAGTGTTCATTTGGAAGCACTTTTTAAGCCCACAGGGTCTCATATGTGTCTTCACACTAGATAAGCCTGAAAATGTGGATTATTCGGGACAGTGAGGGTTAGATCAAACATCTTAATGTATATAGTAACAATGACTTTAGAACAGGGTTCAGAGTTCAGTCATAAATATGTTAATTCCAAACGTGCATGTATTTCTTCTTAATAACACAACTACCACCAATGGAAAAGGGTAAAGGCTAACTCATGCTTCCTCCAAAACACAGGAAGCCAGTCACAACGCTATCTTTTGAACTGCTGCTCATCCTCTGTCACAGAGTGGTGTAACATACGCAGAGTGCTTTCTGCCCTCTTCCACATGCACCAGCTCACAGACACTCAGGATTGGTTAATGATGCTGGGATTGATGAAGAAAACAGACAAATGCCTTTCCACCCAGAAGGTCACAGCCACGAAGGGCAACACAAAGCCACACAGAGTCATGTTACTAGCAGCCTCATTCATCCAACCAAACAAAAAAAATTAACACAAAACTTGCTTTGACTGATGTACAAAAATTCTGAAAGAGCTTTTGTTTTCAAACAGCAAAACCTGTGGACAACATGCTGTGCTCTTTAAGGAGAATTCTTGCATCATAGCTTTGGGACCCATTAAAACCAGCAACACTTAAAAAAATGAAGCCAATTTACTGGCAAGTGGCAGCGAGCATCAAGCTTATATAGGCCACCTTTGTTCAATAATAAGTAACCTGCAAGTGCTATGTCTTGGACTAACTAGCGCTCTCTCCATCATTATAAATGAGGTGACTAGCCCTTAGGCTGAGGAATTTGTGAGAAAACATTCAAACTTGCAGTTAACAGCTTCCATGATGTGTCTCGCACCCAAGCCCAAACAGAAAAGCTGTTTATCACCGCTCTTCTGTAACCTAGATGCACTAAATCATGCGCTGAATACAGTCTTAAAAATCTGTCTTAAGGCACCTACAAGGGACAAATACACACATCAGAGTGACAAACACACATAATCACAGTCTGTTGATGTGCTACAGAAGGAGGAAAAAACATTTGGCAAACTTAATGAATGTGTTGATCAAAGTAATTTTCCTTCACTCTGACCACCGAGCAGCCGCAAACGCTGGGAGTCTTCTGGGGATAAATTCAGCGTATCATTCAGCCAGAGTGAGGTGTCCTCAAATTACAACTCTCTGCCAATTTGACTTTCAGACGTGAAATTGCATCCAAAGTCGCCTTGCAAAAGGTGTACACACACACACAGACACACACACACAGATGCCCAGTGCTCATACATAAACGGAATACATTTAGTTACTACAAGCATAAATCTGGCCCTGAGCGGAATGAGGGCAAATCAGCAACGCCTCAGACAAACTGCAGTGAGAAAGATTGAATGTAAATTGAACAGATCCATTTTAAGGTAGCATGTGCTCAGTAAAATCACCTAGGATCAAGAAAACATGCCGCTCCATCTCACCAGATATCAACAGCTCATGAGGGTTTCACTAGTTTCTTCTGCCATACTTTTTTAGGGGGCTCAGATGATTCAAATTCCAGACTCCAGGGTAATTTCCCATCAACATTTTTGCACCCTCCAATCAAAGCAAGGGCATTGTGGATGTGATCACATCCCCATATGGGAAATTGAAACACAGATCAATAAACGTGTCAGGGTTGATAACAGAGCCATGCAGGGTTCTGCAGTGAGGTGATAAAGACTGATAAAGAATAACTTAAATCTTCCGTCAGCCATCAGCACTGAGAAACTGTGTCTAATGCCCTGCAACACACTGAGCATTTTTACTGAAATCAGTGCCATCTGTGTCTGAGAGATCACAGCTAATTTGACGAGAGGAAGCTCACACTGGGCTTGGAAGGAAGAATTGAGCAGTGGAGGACTTTCCTCAACACAAACTATAATTATGATTTAAAAATGCTAGCTATTACTATGAACAGTGGAAGCTGATATCAGCTACGATGGCTAGCTAGCAAAACAGACTTTTATGTCGGCATGAAGTAGGTGGAAAAGGCAAATCTATTTTCTTAACTAAATTATAAACATCATAAAACAGTAGGTTAAAATAAATTGGACAAATTTTGCTTAGGTGATGAGATGATTTCTGGCTCGAAATATAGGTAACAATGTTTTTCATTCATTCATTCATCTTCTACCGCTTATCCGAACTACCTCGGGTCACGGGGAGCCTGTGCCTATCTCAGGCGTCATCGGGCATCAAGGCAGGATTCACCCTGGACGGAGTGCCAACCCATCGCAGGGCACACACACACACTCATTCACTCACGCAATCACACACTAGGGACAATTTTCCAGAGATGCCAATCAACCTACCATGCATGTCTTTGGACCGGGGGAGGAAACCGGAGTACCCGGAGGAAACCCCCGAGGCACGGGGAGAACATGCAAACTCCACACACACAAGGTGGAGGCGGGAATACAACCCCGACCCTGGAGGTGTGAGGCGAACGTGCTAACCACTAAGCCACCGTGCCCCTAACAATGTTTTTGTTTTTTTAAATTCATTTTATTTTACTCACCTCACTGATAGCAATTATACTTTTAAAAGAAGTATATAATTAACTGTGTTTCGTGTTTTTATACCTCGGCATACAGAGCTGAATCACTAATAACTGGCTGCTGAAAAATAATGATTCATGCATATTGCCCTGAAACATTCCCTTCTACAAAGCATCACACCTTTGATAAGTTATTAAAAACAAAACCAAAAGAATCTATAAAAAGGCATCTATAAAAGGCTCACCACTGGTGAGACAAGAAGCAGGAATCCAATTTAATATGCTTTTTGGAGATGTTTTTAAATATTCAGCATTATTTGACCACAGTGATGCACTGATCAATAATTAATGAACACGAATTCTCTTTAGCACTTACATAATGCTGCAAATCAAACCAAGCAATTCTGTTCTTGCTTTAAGAAAGTACAGACAGAGGAGGTGTTTATATAAGAAAAAAAAAAGCTACATGGGAGGAGATTAAATCGTCGCATCATTTCACCTCTCACTCTCCATCCGTTTGAACCAGGCTGTTTACTACACCCCTGAAACAACTGTGTGTGAGTGTGTGTGCGAGCATGTGTGTGTGTGAGAGAGAGAGAGAGAGAGAGAGAGAGAGAGCGCAATGAGAGAGGAATAATTTTGCATTAGTTTTATAACGAGGAAAGCATTTATTAAAGTAATCTTGGCCAATCTCCATGAGAGAAGCTCACAAACCCACCAGTAATGAACATTAGAGCTGCTTCTAGCTCAGCAACGTTTGCTGCCGTGTTTTCAGTCAAAGTTAAAGCAGGCCTTGGAGATCAGAATCGCTCCGATTATCACCAGTGTGTGTGCACAGACACATCACCTCCATGCTGAGCCCTGTGCAATAAAAGCAATGAGCCACTTCTCTCTAAAGAGATGGAGGTGAGAAATGCTGGTTGTTACTGGAGAGAACCCACTTTATCAGACACTGAGCTACCCCATTCCAGGCACTGTAATTGACTGCCATGTCCAAAAGTCAATCTAATTGCTTTTTTGTTATTGTGTTAATAGCCTTGACAGCAGTAAAGGGAGCTGTCCCTCCCATGGGAGAGACGCCAGAGCACACAGACGATTAATTTGCCTCCCCATGATAATTAAATGCATGAAGGCAGAAAAAAGTCTCTCGATGACTAACGTCAAATGTTAAAGTGGGTCAAATCAATTATTTCAACATCAAGAGTGAGGAAATCAGTGAATTCACTGCAACCCCTCAAGGCAACATGTTGCCAGGGCTCGCAGCTTGGGGACGGCTGGGTTTAAACCAAAGGTAATCGTGAGAGGAATAAAGCAACATTGCACTATTTTTTACTGAAATAAATGCACAACACTTAAACACTGGTAAAGGGAACATCCACACGATGATTCAATTAAGATTGTGCCTCTGGTGAAAAATACAAAACAAGCAAAGTATGAGAAATTCAGAGGAACACAGCTGTTACGATACAGAGCAGGCATTCTTGAACGTACTACTTGCTAAGTACCATGTGGTAATCTCGTCAGATCAGTTTTGTTGTCCAATTCCTTCCAAAACATCAGATCAGTCACATATCAATATCAAAGTTTAACCTTATGTAACAATCAAATCTTATCTGATCAGCCAATTTTTTTGAGTTCCATTAGCATATGCACTTCCATGAGATGGATTTCAATTCAGGGCCGTGCGCTTATTTGGAAGCATGAAGTAGCATGCACACATTAAGTATTGATGTCCCCATCTGGTGCTTGGCGAAAACAAGAGGAAGTAGTCACGCGTGCGTGCCGTGCTCGCCAGAACACCAACCCACCCTGTCTTCCTGCTAAATCCCTCCACTACTTCAGTCATCTTACAAAGTCAATAAGAAAAGGCCTTTCATTTCATAGCAAATGAAACACACTGCATCCCTGATAGAGAACTGAAAAGAAGCGGATGGAGGATGGAAAGGCAAAGGATCACTGTCGCTGCATTCTATTAACAAGTGTAATTTAGACTGTTCCTATTCTGGGGTTTGGAAGGCGAAGAGAGGCGAGGCCATATCTTGGCTGGCAGCAGGACTCAGTGTTAGCTGATGGTATCATGGCTCCATTATGAGAGTGAGCAGCCTGACACTTGGTAGAATAGAAGCTTTTCCCCCCACCATCGGCATCCATCAATAGGGTAATTGAGCACATTTCGCTAGAGAGCGCTGACAATGAGTCTCTAGAGAGGCCATCAGCAAACCACCTACGACCTCCATTAATATTTCTCTACTTTACAGATGTGCTAAGATGAGTTTGAGCAGTGCAGCTTTTAGAGCAACCTGTAACTAGAAAATGCTATGCAAATAAGACTAACATTTTTAATCAGGGCTAAAAAAAAATATTCTCTCCAAGCCTGAACCATCAGCACCAGCCTTTCTATCAGGACCTGACCAAGGCTGAGGAAATGCAGTTCAAACCTGACCAGAGGCTACATCATTACTAATAGAACATAATAGAAAAATAAGATGTAAAATGTCAGAATCAGAAAATAAAATCAAAATAAGCAAATAATCTCTATAATTTCTAAAAGTCTGTCTTCCTATTTTGCTGCACAACATTGTAGTAAATCGAGCCTGCAGCTTATCTCGCTCATTTCCATTCTCTCTTACTCAAGTAGAAATGTCGACTGCCGTGCCAAACTCACTGTTAAGCAAAAGCAGCAATTGACCATTTCTAAAGCAATCATGAGAGATCCAACACCTTGGGTGTAATCATATTGAACCACAAATTAGGAGTGAATAGAGAATATTAGAGTTGTGATGGTGTCACGGTCTCCTCTTGACTTGCCAATTGGAAAATCCATATCCTTCTATTCCTGTCTACCAGTTTCATGTTATTTTTTGGACCTGATAAGGTTTGGACTTCATTCCTTGTGTGTCCAGCAAGGGCTCGCAGCCCAAAAACCCATCTCCTAGAGGTAGCTAGCTAGCATGTTCAGAATTGTATCATACACAAGGTGGATCAAACACAGAAGAACAAGCCATTGTGAACAAGAACTGCTGCATTACGTTTTTTGTCTTTCAGCTCATTATGACAATGGGTAAAAATACGGACACTAAGAGATTTGACCACTTTTTTCGGAAGCTCAGACAATTAAATGAAAAAAAAAAAAAAATCCTGCAGCTACAGGTGAAGAGCATGGTCTTTATCCAGGGTTTAACTGTCCACTTTTCAGAGTCTGACTTTTCTCCTGTTTCTCAATGTTTGAGGTGTAGTGTTCTAATTATAAAGCATTATGTGAGTTACTATAGACTTCCAGTCAGCTCAGAGCAGCCTGGACATTTCCTCAGAGCTCTCTTTTCAGCCTGCAGACCCTCAGCTCACTGAATGTTTTTAGTTTTTCACACCATTCTATGTGAAATTCTCTTGAGACTGCTGCCACATGAACGAATGATTAGACAGATATCCAGGTGTACTTGATTAAGTGGGCATTGCGTGTACACACAACATTTCATTATTTTTCCCCACACTGGATGGTGTGCGTTCAGATGGTCACTGAATACAATAAAATTTATTAATAAAATGTATCACCTCTACTCTAAATAGATTTCGTAGACCTCCACACTCTTCCATACCTGGGACTTGTATGATGATACTCACAGTAAAATTCAATTTATGTTTTTTTAAATAATAACAGAGTAGAAATGATCGATTTCTGCTACTGATACCTAAGCACCTTAAATTTCATGTCTCACACCATGCGACACCAGAGCTGCTGCAGGAGCTCCGTCTGAGAGCTGTTATGCTCGCAATATCCAGCTAGACTGCAGAGAAATATAACCCCTAACAATCACGTTTTCCTCTCCATACATATGAAAGAAAAACTTCTTTTGGTGCTAAAAAAGCCATTTCCATGAATGTCTGACCCCACTTTGCAAGGTCGTTTCTTCAACTTTATCATTTCAAAAAAATGTGCCGTTTCAGGCTGACTCCAAGGTCATCGCAGAGCAACTGTGTGAGAAATGTCTTTCTAAGCAATTTCAGAAAATTCTGGTTTTCCCGCAGGCAGCCTTCAGACCATCTACGACAGAATAAGCTATAAACGCCAATCAGCTCATTTCTCATCCACATGAAAAGAAAATGTGTTCACGTGAGTTCGGCTTGACACGTCACTGTTACCAGCGCAGGATGATCACAAGTGTTGACGTAAAGATTAAACCAGATTCTAGACTAACCTCAGACTCTTGTCATTACCTCTTTAAATCTAATCGCTTGACATCAACCGTCTATGTGTTGTTCTCTGTTAAGAAGAGAAACATCCTGTTAGAAGTACAACAGAGAGTCACTGTGGTAATGGAAATTGAAGCTCTGACACCAGCTGCATCCCCTGTCCTGTGCAGCATGTATTCATCACCTACAACATTAATGAAATCATATCTGAGACTCCACACACAGAGCAGCACGGTACGATATTGTAGAGTGCAGTGAACAGTTTTGTGTGCTTTATTTCCAATCTCTGCAGTATTCCTAAACAGATTTTTACACGTTACAACAGAAAACATCTCCCTGTTCACAAACCCAAATATAAACATTTATCTACTGTGATCAGACAGCAAAACACAAAAAGTACAGCTGGTAAAGAGGTAACCAGACTTTTATTCACTGCATGCACAGTGAATAAAGATGTCTGGTGTCTAAGCTGTGGTCAATCGAACAAAGATGTTTGTGGCATTGAGAACATAGTTTAGAATGTCTCCTTTCATTTTATTGGTCTTTATTCATTAAAACTGTGTAGAAACCGCACTAGACCTGAAACTCCATGCCACTGTGTTCTTATACTACACTGAAATAATGCTGCATACCACTTACCTCAGTATTAGGATGCTGGAGCTGAAATTTCCTTCAATTTTGAGCTAAAAAGTAGGTATTTAAAAGAGCAACAAGCTAGACAGCTGACTGTTCCTTCTCAAAACTGCATAGAAAACCATCGAGTTAACTTTAGAGATTTAACAAGACAATATGTTTGTATGCTAACTGACCATACCATATTTGTAAACGTTTTTTTTATTCAGGGACAATAGAAAAGCAGTCTTGTGAATATACAGTGCATCTGGAAAGGAAACTATATTCTCTGGTTATTTTTCCAGAAATTACTATAATATAGTATAAAGTTGGTGATATTATTATTATTATTATTATTATTATTATTATTATAAACAATAATACTTAATGACAAAAACAGTGATAATGTTTCCATACTGTTCTTAATAACGTTTGTGACTTAAGAAGAAAGTACAAGTCTGTTATAATCGAACCTTTTCATGTTTAATCCTTTCAGTAGAAATGAAATAAAACAATGCATGTTTTCAGAGATTCAGAGTGTGTTGTACTGCTGGCTTCAACCTACTGCTGTCAGGCTTTATGAACAGCTTGTTTGCTTGTTTGCTTGCTTGTTTGTACAATACAATTTTTTTCAACTGTTAAGAGCAAGTAAGTTGCAGAAAACTTTTTAATCTCATTTACATCATCACCTTTGTCATCGGAAAGATGTTGTCAACAATAATTTGTCATTACTCTCATCAGCGTAATTGACACAGTACAAAAAGCTTTCAAGGTTGTGGAGAGGATACTCTGCCACAGGGAGCGAACCGCATCACTTCCTCATACATGCTTGCAAAAACACATAAATAATCTCCAGCTTGCATATCTAATTTAATCAAGCAGGAAGTTGGTGACAATTATACAGCCATTAAGGAACTGCTCCTTACATATTGAGATACTACAGTAGCAGTAACTCCACTCTTAAGGCTTATCCGTTCCCAGGAGTTACATCCATTAGTATCAGGCATCTCAATTAGCTATGACGTCTGTGACATGAGACAAACACTACCGAGGAATTTAAAAGTGCACTAATTCATTCACGTGTGTTGTCACTCTACAGTAAATGTTGGATTTTTGACATTTCATGGTGCCTCATAAAATAATCTCTATACTTTTAATATATATAAAAAAAACACAATCTAAAAGCCTTGAGGGCTAATGATGCCAGATCCATTTTTCCTTGCTAATAGCAAAAGCAGCCGCAGTCTAAGACATTTATGAGAAGTGCTCAGCTGGTGCAGACAGCTGCTCCAACAGCTTCTAGGTCTGGCTAAATTTATGCTGCATGCTAATCTGATGAACACAAGGAAGAATGTAAAATAATTCACATGCCTCTGTCTAAAAAAAAAAGATGAAATCATTTCTAGTGTGACAAAAACTCAGGCCAACTACTTACCATCTGTACCGTTTTTCTTGAGTTCAGATTTCCAAGTGTGTCAAGAACAAGAAAAAAAAATCTGACTTAAAGGCTGGCATACAGATTAGCTAGCCCAAAATATACATATGTACATTTGTACGCTATGTAGATAATCATATATTCAGCATACATGGTTAAAGAAGAGATTAAAGATTATTGTTCTGGAGCATTAACCATGAATACGTACAATAAATACATTCATGTGCTAGAGAGCGATTTTTGTTTGGGCTTTTGATGTGATTTTCATTTAATTTGAATTCATATCAGCTGAAGGTTATAAATGTCACAGAATACAGACTCTTTAAATGTTTTTCTGATGTGCACTCAAACTTTCGGGCTATAAGCTCCATCATCCAGAGATTACAAGTTCGAATCCCACTGACACCACAGCCATCTGTAGCCAGGAGTCCAAAAGAGCAAAATGGGCCATGCTCTATGGGCTACTATCAATCACACTGACACTATCCTACCGAAGCATGTGTTAGCTTTTATTCTTTCTGGTAGCTGATTTATACAAGGAAGAGCTGGCTAGTGGTTGGGAATCATGAAAAGCAAGAAAATGAGGGGTGAAATGCTATAAAGGCATCAAAGTCTGATATACAGGCACAGACGTAACAGGGCAATCAAAGAGCTCTGATTTAAGTAGAAAATACTGAATCAGTGGCTTCAAAGCGCTTGACAAACCTACCTACTGTGTCATATTATTTAAAGCCAAAAAATGTTTTTCACTTATTTGACCTTTTGCGGAATATATTTTCAATAAAGAGTCACAAAGGGAATTACCACAGTTTTAATCTGTTCACTGTGTGGTCAAAATCATGCGGAGTAATTATATCAAATGAAAGTCTGCTATTTTACTCAAACAAAAACCATACCTCAAACAACAGACAATAATAAAAAATACTCCAGGGCTGCTATTTTACCTGCTGATTACATGTGACCCACACCATGTTAGCTAAGAGTACATATTAAAGCATTAAAGCAATGCAAGTAGTTGAATAATCTTTGTAACACCAATGTCCTTCAAGTTTTGAAAATAAAATACAAACTCTAATAATCATGCTTGCTTTATGCGGTACGGAAGATGAGAAGCAGTCCTATCAAGATTAATTTAGAAGCACTCCACATACCCAGATAAATTATGTGAATCCTTCTAATCAGTAAGACAGAATTGCTATGATGTTGATACAAATAATCCTAATCCAGGCTTTCTTTCTGCTCTATCAAGCACTGGAGCAAAGCCAAATAAGCAGGCAAGACTTTCAATCAAATTCAATCAAATTAAATTATGTAAGTCTTTTATCTAGGCAATTTCCCCAACACTAGCTTAAAATCTAGTTATACAAGTATATGAAGCAAATATATACTGCACTGCTTAGAGATGACTGATAGACGGCAATAAACATTGACTGTAAAATCAAATGAAAAGCCTTTTTAATTAAACCTTCACTCAATCTTACATACAACATAGGACCTATTTAAAAACATCAAAGTGTTCAACAACGCCGTAATCATAACCTAATCAATGTCAAAGTGACATTTACAACAGAACGTCTAAATCAGACGGCATTAAAGAGCTCTTTAAATAAAAAAAGTCAGTGTTTCATCAAAGGCCAGACGCACCAAATAGGCAGTAACCACATGACCCAAGTGTAAGAATTAATATCCTGGCCTATTACCTTTTGTGAAGGCACCGTTTAACTGTAATACAGCACTCAGTCTTTTTAAAGTACAGTCTATCAATTTAGCACATCTTAATTTAGCAATTTTATTCCACTCTTCCTTGAAAAATGCTCCAGATCTATCCAACTGCAAGGTCATCTTCTGTGCACAGCCCTCTTCAAGTTATTAAACAGGTTTTAGATGGGATTTATCCTATATTCGGCTCTAACTGGGCCATTCCGAAATGCTGATCTCTTCTTCTTCAGCCATTTCTTTGCTGACTTGAATTTTGTGCTTTGGTTCATTATTGTGCTGGAAGGTGAAATTTTTCTTCATCTTCAGGTCTCTGAAAGATGCCTGCAGGTTTTGTGCCAAATTAGATTGGTATTTGGACCTATCCATTTTTCCCTATAGCTTTTCTTCTCTTCAGTCCTTGCTGAAGAGAAGAAACCATGTAGCATGAAGCTGCCACAACCATGCTTCACTATTCAGTATTAGACCTGTGTACTTAGGGTACTAAAGCGGTCTTGTTATTGTATCAGACATATCTTTTTTATTAAGCCACAAACCATCCTTTGTGGTCACACTATAAAACATTTTACAACATTGCATTGTCACATGCAGAGCAAAGCCTCTTCAATGCCAAGCAGATTCACAATGCTTTGGTGAGTGAAAAATTGCAAAGAGAAAAGCAGGTTTTTGATGCACAAAAGCAGTTACACACCAGAATTCAGATTAAGAATCACAGCAATGATTACGTTGGATGAATATTGAATTAACATGGGGTGCAACAGCCTGGTTGGATGAAAAGTTCACAAACCATTTGAATCTGTTAGATCCTTTAGCCACACTGCTGTCCACTCGTCTTGCCTCTTGCTAGATCCCATTCCATTCTGAGAGATTTTTTGAGTGGTTTCAGCAATGCTAGTGTCACTATGGCTAGTGTGAACAAAACAAAACAAATGAAATACACCAACAAAAAAAAAAACTTGATCAACTTCTACACTTTTGCTGAAAACCTCTAAACAAAAGAATTATTAATAATGGTTAATAACCAAACAACAGCAAGTGACTATCACCCCTTCAACCTGGCTACCACAGGCTAACAAGAAACGGTGTTATTCGTACCTTTTACACACGTCACACTTGGCCTATTCACTTGATTTAACAAAGGGTTAACAGTAAAGGTTTTCTATTGCAGGCTTCAAACCCTTCGAGTCAATAGAAGAGCTTGAGGATGAGCAGGACGTGTGAGCATCAGCTCTTTGATTAGAGAGGCAGCATGAAACTCTCTCTCCACTGAGCATCTGCCTACTCACCTGCTGAGAATCATCAGAGGTCCTCAGCATGCAGTAGGCCTCTAAAGTCCTCCTTCATCTAAATAACATCAGATAAACGGCAGGCACACAAGGCAGACAGCTGCTGCACTCATTCGACTTTTCCATTCACTCCCCAAAGATATTCCATGAAGCTCAAAGTACACTGGAGGACATGACTTCCAGAAAGAGCTGGATAACAAAAGTGATGACACGGAGCACTTCATTATTTATCGTGTTCTTCATGCTGGATTTGAATCCCGAAGTTCAGGATTTATCAGGCAAATCAGTTAAGCATTAAATTGTTGATAATTTGTAGGACAAGCTCTCCTGGGTAATACTGGGGAGACACAATTCTTATTATGCCCTTGCTGCTTATTTCTCTCCATATATCTCCACCTGCTTTCTGTCATTTTTCAGTGTCAGAGCAAAGCTGAACCTGAAATCAAGGGCCGCAGTTGCTCTGTGACTGATGTCAAGTGAGCTGAAGAGCTGAGAGGCCGGAGGTCAGTGGATAGCTATAGTGCTGCACCTGTGTAGGTGTGAGGATTGACAGAGGTGAGGATTGACAGAGGAAATGAAAAATAACTGCAGGCAGCTAGAGCTGAACAGATCAGTCCAGGTGCTCCTCCTGAGGGCTCAGCCTGAGCTCCGGACTCATCTACAGAGCAAGAGCAATAACTGACAACACCAGTGTTGAAGCTGCCAAGTCCACATTTAACCCACAGGTGATAATTAAAATGTTAATTAACGCTGCTGGTTAACAGGTGACAGAAACTCGCTTCCCCAGACGGTGGGCCACCTGGCCCCGCGGGCGTGCTCTCTCACCTCCTCTCTCTAACACACCTCTTCTGTTAAATAAAGAACAACCTCCCTCGTGCTCGGCAGGGGTCCGTATTAGTCAAAGTAAACACTATAACCTACATTTCCCCCCCCCACACATGACCGCACACTCATTCGCACCTCTGAGCCAGAACTCAAAAGCCGGTACAAACTGGTTACCCTTAACAGGACGAGAGTGATAAGATCTGAGCCAGCGTGTAATGAATTTGAAGGATGCAATTATTAATGCTTTTTTTTCCAGCTGGGTCGGTAAATAATGGTCTTCACTGATTCATTAAGCATGGCCTTCAGGAGTAAGATGAGCACCTAGTGAGAGTTTATTCGTTCTTGTCTAGGATCATGCATCTTTTTGCATGGCATGAGATTTGTTCAATGTCTACTCATAAGAGCTTATTTATTATGAGACTAAGCATTATTCCTTCTTATGATTATAAAGTTATAAAAGGTGCAACAGGCACCTGAGTTTAAGTAAAAAAAATAGTGCTGTTTGTTTTTAAAAACTAGATTGCAAACAAACCTGTTTAACAAGTTCACCAAACCTCACCTTGTCATGGGGATTACGTGTTCGGATCATGCTGATGCCTCAAGGAACTACTAATAATCAATAATTTTATTGAAATTATTATTATTATTATTATTATTATTATTATTATTATTATTATTATTATCATTATACAGTTCTTTCCACTACAGATGCTGGGGAAAGGTTCAGCAAGTGGCCCCTCAGGACCTGGATAACTTTACAGAGGAGGCCAGCTGTTCAAACACCCCTCAACCAGATGACAGTTCCGTCTGGAGCTTTGCAACTAATAGGCCACTGAACATGGCACATTTACATGATTTTGCCTCTTATTTATGATCAAAACAGGGAAATTTGATAATGTGATAGGACAGATCCTGTCATGCAACTGTCATGCAACTCCTTAGAGAATCATTTCTACAACAGCGAGTCTGATCTAAATAAGATGAGTCAGTGCTTGAATCTGAGAAGACAATAGTGATGCACAAAACATGTCATAGGCTTTCAGGTGTTTAGATAGATTTGTTAAATAAAAGTTCCAAACAGCTGCACCTGAGTTTTAAACACAATGACGGGATGTGAAAAAGGCTTTATTTAAGCTTCAGTTTGGTGTTCACGGTCAGGTTCATGTTTTTTTCAGCTGCTACTCATCATTAAAGCAGGTGTACAGCAAGGCACATCATTAGTACAGTGCAGAAGACATGAAGGGAGACTGTTTATGTGCAGATACAAGAGCCCGGCCGCTGCGAGAACAGAGAGGTGCAGCGGAGAAAGCACATGGCAACGCTGAGGCAAATAGGGAAATTTACAACAAGAGTGCTGCTCAGTGCACAGACTGCTTGCCATATTCTGCAGCAGGCCCGAGGGGGTGGTGTACAGAGCATGTGTCGGCTATATAAAAGGTCATTATTAGGCATCTGACTGGGGCTTGTCTCTGGCTGACTTCCCTGTGGGACCACACATTCCCACATAGTGACACACACACATCCATCTCTGTAGTGCAAAGACGAGACAAAGCAACTTGTGGTTGCGATGGACTGATGCTCATCAGGCTGATTAGAGCAACAAAATGTATAATTACAAAAGTATTGCTGCTATTTTATGGTAGTAGGCACAACATCCCATTAAGCAGATCCACTGATGTGCTAAAAGACAAAATAACAAAAACAGACTTTGCGATTTGCAAAAACCCTCATGGTTTGAGTTATGCATGGTCACAGAAATAATAAAGGCACTTCACATTCTCATCTTCTTAAGCTTTATTCGGCAATTATACAGGTGTGTTCCACACCTCCAGAGCCTGGAGAGGTCATCAAAGAGTGCCTGAGGAAATTCATTCCAACTGCTTCACAAATAACCTACCATTTCTTCCAAATGTAATTAGCCATTATTTCCCTTTTTATATCTTCGATGTCAGCCTTGTTTGGCTTTTGATAAAGCCCGCTGTGCCGGCAGGTCTGTTTACAACCGCCTACAAAAGACCCGAAAGTGCTCTCTTCACACAACTCCCGCAACAGTGCTGAAGAGATGGTGCTACTTCAGCACCAGGGACAGCGCCGGACTTGCTGCTGTGGGGTGGGGTTTGGGCAGCGCTAGCAGCAGCCAAACAGCTACGCTGCTGTCTTCACTCTTCACGCTGTCGGCTAAGCAAGGCCAAGTACATGGTAGCATTAAGGTAGGCCAAGAGCCAGGCATGGTTATTATGTGTGTTTTCTCTTGCCTTACAGAGAGCCTGTGAGCTGGAAGGATGACACTCGACACTGCAACAGGCGAGGCCTGTGTTCGCCCAGACATCCCCTCATGGTAGTTACATAGATTTTTTGCCTTCCTTCGCTCTAGTTTTCTTTCCCCCTCATTTTCACTTTAAATAACATACACGGGACAAGAGAGACTGGGTAGAAAATTGTGTTTGTGCTTGCCCACAGCCACATCATGCTACACCTCTTAACTGGAATACTCCTTGCACAGCAGCTTTTCATCTTCCAGCTAACTAACTTTTATTAAAAAAAACCCTAAGGACAAGTTAAAAAGATTGCCTTCTCTGAAACTAGGCTAATGACAAACAAATTTCATCCTATTCTCTGTTGTGGGAACAAACCTTGAACAAGAGGTACACTGCTTTGAGATTTTAGCCATTGTTGGAGTTTTTATGAAAGTTCAGCATGAGTGCATGAATTACGACTTACAGTCGATACTCTGGTTGCCTTCTCTCTTCAGCATTTGAACAGCACCCACATATTTCTTCAACTGGACCTTCAGCACCTCATTTTCCCTGCAAAACAGAGAGAAGTGCCATGTGTGATTCAGTTATGCCTGCATGTCCAGTGTGACCCATCCATCTGAGTTCTTATGATCTTCTAAAATAATTTTTCCCTTTATGAGAGCTCATAATCCTCTCTAACTTCTAGAGCTCAAATATTATTTACTAAACAGAATAAAGACACCTGTGTCAAGGTTTGTAAGGAAATGTCTCTTGTAAATGACTAAATAAAGCGATCAAGAGAAATTAAAATAATATCTACAGCATATGTACCAAGCAAATGGTGCTCTGTCACCAGGGCTCATAAAAATCTGATTCAATTCTTGGAACAGCTTTACAGCTGCTGGTGAGTAACTTTCCAGAGATGTGGCCTAAGGGCTGTGAGGTGTGTGTGTGTGTGTGTGTGTGTGTGTGTGTGTGCTTATACTCAGCTTGGCTGATTCTACTGGTTTGAGAAAAATCAATCATAATCAATTCAGACTGTGAGGCTGTGAAAAGAAGCTTTCCTATTCTTGCTGAGGGCCTCTTGCAGCTTTCTTATCACACCACATTTTAAAACCTTGAATAGGCAGTGGAATGGAGAATTTCCGGAGGCGTTCAGATGGGCCAGTGTAGTTATTGGGAGCCAGTGAGCTGTGCACAATTCCAGCATGATTTAATTAAAGCTAATAAATGGCAGGTCTTCTGTGGAGAGCTGTCCACCCTTCACGTGTGTCACATTGATCTTTTCCATGGTCCATGCTGGCAGAGCCACAGAATTCAACAATTTCATTTTAAAGAAAATAAGATGCTAAAAGAAAGAGAGCACTGCTCAAATGACCACTTTACAGTCAGGCTAGAGAATACAATAAGGAAGATCAGTTATTTAATAAGCGCTACTTTTCAGTCTTAGGAGTAGATCCTACAATTAGTGAAGGGAAAAAAATTATTAGATAGTAAAATGTTTGACTTATTATCTGGAGATCATGAAAACGAATCCCGACAATGTCACAGCCAAACATGGTGAGGAGACAAGAGAGCAAATTCAGCTGTATTTTATGTCACGTCTATGTAAATCACAGTGACATTAGCCAGTTGCAGGTATCTGTGAGCCTGTGCAAGTGTGTTAAACTGCCCTGTGATGCAGCATGTGATACAGCTTGGGAGTAAGTTGGGAGGGGTAATAAATTAGAAAATAGAGGGGAGGTGAGGAGATATTTCTTACTTTCATTATACATGTATAGAGGAGATTGGAGGGTGAGGGCTGCATAACCTTGATTAGTCTATAGCAGGCAATATATACAACTGACACAAAAATAAACATAACTGCAAAACATTATTCCATTGTACATTGTACAAGTCCATGAAAAGGATGTCATTAATTTGATAAAGTAATTTTTCAATGGATTGAGGAAATTGTTCAGCTCAATAAAACATATTGCATGACATTCACATGGAAGTTTCTATACCAATAGAAAATTCAGCTGTGTAATTACTGTTTCATTTTCTAACTGTCAGATCTGACCTTTTTATCAATAAAATGAAATGATTTGATGAGCTTCCTGGAGCTTATCATCATAGTTCCTACCATTTACACAGCATGACAGAGGTGGCGGGACACACATTTTCAAAGCGAGCTTTCGCCACTGAGCTTTTACAAAATCAACAGCCCAATTCCAAAAGATGAACCCATTAAAAATGCCCTTCAAATCAAACTTCACAGAAATTTCCATCACCACATAGTTTGGGAAGGCAGAACAGTGTAACTGAGCTTTGGTCAATGTTGCACACCAAGCAGATGTCAGTAAGCAACCCTGCCACAACATAAAACCTTTGGTGAAACAGGATCACAGAAAGGATTAGGAGACCTCGCCCACTGCAGGGGAGATGAAACAAAATGAGACACACAGTGTGTCAGTGTCCTCCACACAGGTTAATAAAGGGGAAAAGTAGTTATGGCAAGGAGATGGATTTCAGATTAGATGTGCTTCTAGCACTGCTTGACTGGTCCCACCATCTCTCACAGTACAAAGTAGGGATACATCAAGACTCCTTCCTTTGTTTGATTTAAACTCATGGTATCCTTAGTCTGTGACCTAGTGTACCAGTATAGATGTGTTCACTGATAGAGACCTCAAAGCACTTTTGTACCTCACTCAAGGACGTCTTTCAGATGACATAAATGTAAATGTACTCCCTGCCTTTAATGCAGCTGTAAAGGGCTTTACAGAAGTTCATACATTCAGAATGACTTGGTGACTAGTTTCTTGAAGCTTGTCTAGAGAGAGGAAATAAGCAACTAAATTTGAAATAATATGAGGTCAAAGTCTTAGAACTCTTATTCCACTGTCACTATGTAGCAAGCCAAATATTAAACAATAATATGTTTGCAGTGTTAAGCACTGCACACTGCTGAAGAATTTGAGAGAATGATGAAATGCTCACAATTGACTTGTGACAGACATCATTACTACACTGTGAGATATTATGAATGAGTCATTGGTTTGATCTATTAGACAGGTGAGGGAAAGGCATCAATGACGTGAAAGCTAACATGGTTTACTTTGACATGACACTTTTATTGTAAATCCTGCCAATCCTGCTTCCTGCTCCCTGCAGAGGCTTTCCTACTGTGCTAAATAAATTCACTCTTCGCTTACTCTGTGTGTTATCTACATGAGATGACATTACACTAAAGCTAATGAAATGCCAGCACAACCAGCACATCTCTGACAATGAAGCACTATAAATGTTATATAATTTTGCTTTTCTGTCACAGACTGAGACAGAGACCACGTACCCACATTATGGCCACACATTTCACCCAAAACCACCTGGTCTACACTGGCTGTTTTTCTGTACCAGAGTGTTCAGTGTCATAGCAATGCAGGCAGTATTTAGGCTGAGGAGGTGCGAGTGCGTGATTGTGTTGACCAGGCACTGAGCAAAGCCCCATGTCTTAAGCACTGCCCACTGTGCACAACAGAATAAAGACTGCGCAGCTCCAAAGATCTCTCACTAAGCAGCCGGCCAAGCTGCCCCCTTATTTTTAGTCTCTATCGACTTGGCAGGATTTCATTTGAGTCAGACACTTTGATTGACTTCACTGCTCCTTCTGCTTCAGAGTCTAAAAACTGAGACCGATGAAGCCAAAATAAGACAAGCTTAAGTCACCCACGTTCTCTCCTCAAGCAGGAAGCAGGGAAATGAATGAGAGGGGATTTTTTTTCCCCCCCAGGTACAGTAGTACAGAGTACAATTTTATACATTCGTTACATAGTAAGAGCTGATTAATCACAATCTTCCTACAACCATTCAGACAATGAATGGGTTATAAATAAGCAAATATAGTAGATTATGTAAATATATGAATATGTAAATACTATATATAATATATAGTGTCAATATTTTATTATAACAAAAGAACATATATATCAAAAAGATTAAAAGACAGAAAATAACTGCCTGACTATTGCTGCTATGAGTTTGTAGCTGTGGTTGTCATACACATTGAGCTTTATTACAAGTATTAAATTTTTTTATGGTTGTTTCTAGCAAAGCCTTTCCAGTGTCGTTATTTTAATTCAGACATTAAGTAAACCTATCCTAGCATAACTGGCAGTTTCCATGCCATAAAGCAGTCTGACAGCAATTTTAAAAAACAACCTAATAATGTTCAAATTCAGTAAAAGCTCCATATGCAGACCCCAATCTGATCAGTTTCCAGCCAGCTCTCTGTACACATTGTGTCTGTCATGTAGATTTCAGAGGCCAGCAACCATTCTTTTCTAGCATGAGGGAAAAGTAATGCTTAAGTGACCTGCAATGGCACAAAGAGAAGCTTATGGTGTAACCTTTTTTTGGTGCTACAGTGATTTTGCTCATATTTAGTAAAAGTTTTTTCAACAGAACATGCTTACTGGCCGTTGCACGTGGAACTAAAAGTCTAAAACAAAGTGCTTCTACCTCCCAAGTGCCTGAACTTTGGCAGTGTGTCTCTCCTCCAGATCAGCCAGTTTCTTCTTTAGACTGTCAACTTCAAGCCGTAGTCCAGCTGAGTGCTCCATCTCTCCATCCAGCAGACTGCGCAGAGACCTGCAGCCGTCAGCACATACAGCAAACACACACACACAGAGGCACAGAGCACACAAGTTCAGACATCCGGCAGCAAATGTTCATTTCACAGTAGCTCAGTGTGACAGACTTGTGTAAGTGTACCATTTGTCCCTTTACAGCCACTAGAATGACCAATAGCATTTCCAAATAAAAGGTTAATTCTACATCGTTAATATATATATACATATACATATATATATATATATATATATATATATATATATATATATATATACACACACACACACACACACACACACACACACACACACACACACACACACACACACACACACACACACACACACACATATATATATATATATATACACATACACACACACACACACATATATATACATATACTGTATACATATATATATATATATATATATATACACACATATATATGTATGTGTGTGTGTGTATATATATATATATATATATATATATAAATAAAATACAAATAAAGATAGACTCTGTAGACAGCTGTTCAATAAAAAAATGGCAAAAGAAAAAACAATGACTCACGTGTTCTGCTCGGTGAGCTCATCCTTCCTGTTCATCATGGCCACAATAGCTTGACGTAGTTCAGCTGTAGAAGCAGAATCATTTGAAAAGAAAACCAGAATAAAACATGACTGGTGCATCGCAATTTTCCCCCCTTACAGGAAGACATGCTCAATTTCTCAAAGAACAATAAGAAATATTTTCAGAATACTCAATATATCAGTGAGGTGAGAATCAGTGTCCCATGCAGACCAATACTTTGCACATTTATGGAAACTGTTCCAGACTACTGACATTTTCATTTGAATAGCACCACGGAAATAATAAAGAGAACTTTGTGCGGCTTAAAATATCAGCCAGACGTTAATTTCTTCTAAGTGAGGGTGACATGAAAGGGTGAGACATTTATAAAAGTGCACAGCGAGAGGGTTACACCAGTGATTTCAGTTTAACAACCGACTACCTGTGACTAAGAGACAATGAGTCTTTACTAAACACTTATTCAGAGCCCAGGAGACAGTTCTCCCTGAAAGGACAGAATTAAAAATAACAAGAAAGAACAGCTATAATTGTTCAGGTAAAACAATGATTACTTGTTGTGAGGTACAGAAAATGAATGCCGCAAATCAAAAAGCAACCACGTCACGCAGCAGTGACAAAGCTAGCAGTTTCTGTTAAGATGAATGGTGAGAGTTTAGTGAAAACAAAAACAAAATCAGTCTATTTTTCATTTAGTTAAACATTGGACAATTTTATGATGTTTAAACATCAGTAAATTATTTCAACTGACAATGGTCAAAAACTGACAATGAAGAAAGAGAAAAACAACACAAATGTTAGCCTAAAAAGATCCAATAGGTGTAAAAAAAAAAAAAAAAAAAATCTAACACTTTGCAAATAAATGTTAATTATTGGTAATGCTAATTAGAAGATTGGTAATGATAATTAGAAAGTGATAAAAAAAATTTAAAAATGAGCACTCAGACTCTCTTAAATTTACTGTTTGATATATGATCTAAAAATCCATACGACCAAGCGGAGTTTCATGATTCCAGCTGCCAACACACAGTAATTACACCCTCCACTCACTTATAACCTAAAATAATGGAGATGCTCAATTTCCTGTCCTTTTTAGGTTACCGATTCTGGATGATTACACTATTATTGAGATTCTTTTTTACCAGTAAATTTACTGGCAACATAGGAAAATCAACATTGAACAAGCCTGCTGTATGCTCTGTTACCTTGTGCTTGCTTTAGCTGTTAACTGTATGGATCAATGCGGCACATGTGACATGCAATCATGACATACAATACATGTCACATGTGCTGCATATAACTGGCCTGGAGGTTGGGAAAGATTAGATAGAACATCATTGATTTGAGAAACAGTAGCCATTTGTAGGTGTCGGCTCATGGACGCCTAAGCGGGCAGTTAATGTCTTCTGCATGGCCATTCGTCTGTCTTGTGATGATACATGAGCAGCAGCGTGTCATGACAGAGCTGCAAGTCTCAGAGGAAGTATGTTAGCTTTTACCGTCCCTGTTTTTTTTAGCTCCTGTGCAATGAGGTATTGGGTGGCAAGTGGTAATGAATCAATTGTGAGAAAATAGAGCAAAACTGAATACAAAAAATTAGAAAATTTGATTTGGTATCTGTTGTTGAAAAGGTTAGAGACCCCTGATTTGTAGTGCCACTAAAAGCTTCTGCTCCAAGAGAAATGTAAAGCCAGTAGGCTTTGCATCAGCAGCAAAACGAGAGCCAGTCTTATGCTTCAACGCTCGCAGTGCCTGAGGGCTGCTCCGATCTTGACAAAACAAAGATCTCACATTAAACCAATCTCAGGAGCTGTGAACCAATCTCTGAAGGAAGGCATCTATGTAATCATCCCTGGCTCTTTCCAAAGGATGTAAACTCAAAAATTGAGCAAAAACTCACTGCAAGATCCTCTTTAGAAGTCGGCGTTATTTCTCAAGGGACAAGGCTCAACAGTGAACAACAGAATCAGAGAGTACTGTTCCCTAACACAGACCACTCTGAGGAAGCACTCAGGAAGCCTGAATGATGGCAACATATCTGTTTACTGATCATATGTAAAACATTAATTAACTTAACTCTAATGATTATAAACATGAAGCATACGTGGGAAATGTACGGCCCTCCAGCTGCTTTCGTTTCAGCCAAATGTCCTGCAGTAAGGCAATACCTTTATTAGAACACATTAGAATGTGTGATTTAACAGCATAACAGACATGTACCTAAGAGGCAACACTAATATTTTCTTATGTAAACTTATCCTTGCAGCATCCAGACAGTGGAGCAGTTGACACACACAGTGCATATTTTCAAATTCTGTTTCTGCTGCATGTTCATGGTTTTTAGCTAGAAACTCTATATACAGAATTATTTAGTAGTGTATTGTCCTAAACAGCTTATGCTCTAAACCATGATGATCAAACTTTATAAAATCCACATATACTGCAAAATTGACCTGTTGGCATGTGTTACTAAACATGAATATGAGCTAAAATACTTGCTTCACCATCAAATCTCACCAGCGAAATCAATCACTCTTCCATAATTATATCTGTTAAGTGTCCATTTTATATTTGAGTGAAATTTGTATGATGTAAAAACAGTTCTTAAGACGTAGACTAGTAATCATAAAAGATCACTCACGTATTCCAGTATGTAGGTCTAAGTATGTATGGGGTTAATTAGGAGAATGGTACAATAGGTCACAATTGTACATATAAGCTTAATGGAGCGTCTCTAAACAGAAAATATCGAATGTTGCCCCAAGCATGTATTTACAATCTAGTGTAGTTTCTGAGCCAAAGACTTTGCCCATCTCTACTCCAGACTGTCAACATGATTAATTTTACAACATTCAGAACTTCAGAAGTAAAATCTTTACTGCAAAGTAACAACAATATATTTTAAATTAATTTGTGTGTGTGTATACTAGGTCAGAGAAAAACTAAGTGTGTATTTTGTGTGTGTGTGTGTGTGTGTGTGTGGAGATGATCCCGCCTCCTCCCGGGAGCCTCCATCTGGAGGAGAAACACACCCCGATGACTCGTTCGTGCCTCGGACGCAGAAACACACATGCACCCACACACAATTTATGAGTAATCACAATAGCAGTATCCACACACAAAAAGCTATTCAAAAGAGGCGGCACAAAAATCTGCATTACACAACCATATTTTTCTTTATATGTTTAAGATTTATAGATTTATAACAGCGGGGGTCTCCTATGCATTCATTGTTAGTTTGAGCAAAATGGGTGTGATGATAAAGTAAACACTTAAGGTGAGTATTTCTTATCCACAAACGTAGCAGGTTTCAGTCTCCTAGTGTTCTTTTTCTACTCAGTGGGAAGCTGAATGAATGCATTTAAGTACCTACATGCATTTCAATGCGTTGCACTGTGCTGGATTTAATGCAGTTTATTTCTATTCAATTCTAATCTCTGCCACCTCTACGTCTGTCTTTGCATACTGTTTTTATCCCCTAGAGTAACTTACTGAGGTACTGCTCTGGATCAACAGTGCCCTCCACTGGAGAAAGGTCCTCAATCATAAACAGTAGAAATGCAACAGGCTTCAATGCAAGTCTAACCATGAAACACTCAGAAAAAAAGACTGAGATAGCTCTGTTTATATTTAGAGACAAACAAACATCGGGATATTTCTTTCCAAATGTTACCCATAAAACATTATGAGGTTCAAAGAAAATCCTCATTTCCCCAATCAGATCTGCCCCTGCTGGTGTATGTATATATGACTAACAGCTAAAATGGTCATGATTTCGAGCAAAACATATAGGAAGTTCCGTTACTTACAATCAGGACAGCTGCACAATATATTGTTTTGTTGTTATACCACAGCTTTTAGATTCTCAGGCCAGGTTGGTTAAATGATGATGATTAACTGGACAGTAGTTGTGACAGAAGTCTCAGTAATTCAGTAGATGAAATAAGATTTAAATGAATGTGCTCAGTCTAGCAGGTCATTGTTTCTATAGTAACTCATTCACAGGAAGTTGTGTGGCTGACACCGCACATATTCCTATAAAACAGGCAATAACATTTGATATTTGACAGGGAAAAGTGTGCAATCTTTGATATGAGGATTTCAGAAAAAACAGAAAACCACTCACCCATAGTCATAGAGTCAGGCAGACCAGGACTGGTCACTGCACTGGTCACAGACGCATTGTGGGTCAACAAGCTGGAGTCCATGCTAAAACAGAAAAAGCACTTATTGCAGTTAATGAAGAGCAGCCCACCATTATGTCAGGAGGATGTACAAAGCAGAAGTGTTACCTGAACTCTGTCTCAGCTTTTGGTTTTTCTGTGTCCGTGGTTGGACTCGAGCTCTCTGTCTGCTCGTGAAATCCCATCGTCTCAACGAAGCTGTCAACTGAAAGTAAAAGTTAGTTCCTAAAGTTAATTTCACTTCTATGTACTACTATGTCTATTAGAAGGTGATACAACTCAAAACAACTCTTTATTTAAAAAGCATAATGTTTCAAAAGTAATGTTAATAAATGGACTGTAAGTTAATTGTTCACTTTTTATAAATAAGACCAGAGCAAGTGAGACAGGTTGTGCACACCTTTTGGGCTGTAGGTTTCTGCTGCAGTAAAAGGGATGAGGATGTCTGAGCTGTCATTGTCAGTCTCCGTAACAACCGGCCTAGGGCTCCAGGTCGAAACACTGGACAAGCTTCCAATTACAGCTCTGGAAGAACAAATCACTCGTACTCAGTTGTGTGATATGTTATTCTAGATCATCACTATTTAATTCAAAATAAGATGTAGTATATGAGCAGGAACACACTGTTCCCCACTGCCTTGGTCCTCCTGCAGCGCTGGCTGGCTCTTGCCGTAAAAATCTTCGTCCTCATCTTCTTCATGGTCAGTGCTCTTGGACTCAAGTAGAACCCCATTCCGTGGAGGAGTTTCAGCCCAACTGATGATGCCATGCTCTGGCTCAGGCAGCCCGTTCTGTAAGGGGGACGACTCACAAGCCTCTAGAGCATCCTCCGAGTTCACATCCCCTGTTGTACTCTTCCTCAGACTCAAGACACCCCCACACCCCTCGTCTTCATCCTCTGCTCCTGCGTCCAGGTCATCATCAAATGAAATGATGTTAGTGATTTTCTTCTTCCTCCTGCGCTCCTTCCTCAAACCAGAGTCTAAACAGCAAAGGGAACAGAAACCAGGAAGATGTTGAACAGTGATCTTAATATGAATAATTACTAAGAAGAGAAAATACTAAAAACCTCTAAACAGTTACTAGTATGGATACTGACCATAAAGAGTGTTAATAACCTAAAAATTAGGTTAAATATTACAGAATGTTTTCATGTACTCTCCCTTATACCTGCAGATGTGCTCCGGGGCAAGACTGGAAGGGGGTCAGATGGACAGTCTGAACGTAGTGTAAAACCAGGTACCACTGCTGTGGCAGTGCCGATCTCTCGGAGCAGGGTGCTGACGCCCTGAGCTGACTCCTTCCACAGACTACTCATGCCCTGTGTGGACTCTTTCAGCAGATGTGAGACAGAAGGTCCTGCGCGTGCCTGCCCATTTAGATCTGTGTTATCAATGTTTATGGCAAACAGGATGGAGTTCAGTCCTGCTTCCACAGAGAAAAAAAGAACATTCAGGTGAAATGATGCTCTGATGTAAACATATAAATGTATAAATGATTGTTGTCTTTTAAAAGTTTTGGAAAAGCTGAATTTCTTTGTACTTCTGTGTATGTTAAATGCTGATTACTCATAAATTACACAGCACGTTCACAACACTGTTCATTTACATTTATAAATGCCCGCAATACTCCATGAAAGACAAAGATGACAAAGAGCTGAAAACAACTAAATGATGACTAAACTGTGAACAAGAACCCTCTAGAAGCAGGTAAATATTTCAGTAAGTAACTCATCAGTTACAGTTTATTGGTTACCACAGAGAGAGACTGACTTCCCCATTTTAAAGACCAGCATTTCTTTTGTCCTATGAGCTAGAGTCTTATTTGTCTTCATGTATACATTTTTAGTGCTTTGTTTCGACATTATTAATTGATTAATAATCAACCAAGTTTCAGCTTCATGGATGCAACTGAAAATTTATTTAAACTCAAAACTTTTCTGAACTGGATTTTCATGAATACAACATTTCTTTTGTGAGTTCTACTATGAATGATCTCTGAATACGTCCTTCGGTGCAATTAATTAGGCTCAAAGTTTAGATGGAATGGTTAATAATTAAGAAAAATAAATGAAAAATCGTAGTTAAAGAAAGACATAAATAACGTGATTTTTAAATTGAAAGCTGAACGTACACAATACCCAGTTACAGTAACCCACTAACGGCTACTAACCTGCAGCCATAGTGGGAAGCATACTGGCTCTCTCCTCATCAAGGATAAAAGCCCATTCTTCATAAAATGTACTAGGAAACATATGAATGATTTGACATGAGCTGCAATTTTTATGACTCAATCAAGCCGCAAAATATATTGTGCCCCCACAGACATCAAAGCCAAAAATACATCAATCCTGATTGAGTAACTGAATAAAACAGTAGTTTAAATCAACCAGAGCAAGAACTACCTCAGTCGAGGGCGGTCAGCCAGCAGCATGTGGAGGTAGCGCTCCAAAGAGTGCTCGTTGAGAGCACAGCGTAGCCAAGCCCTGCCTCGGCCCAACTCAGACCAGATGTTCCCTAGAGAGTAGAAACGCTGCAGCTCATGACGGTTCAGGTGCTCTTTCACATAGAACCAGAATGTCAAATCTGCAAAGTCACACAGCATTGTTACACATCCACGCTTCAGTTTGCATGCCTGTTTAACTGCTTTAACACATCTTGCTAACCTACTGCACATACCGTTGTTAAAACTGAGCTTATTACAGATATTCTACTTGACTCAGGTTAACAGGGTCAAAAAAAAAAAAAAAAAAAAAAAGGGTGGGGGGTGCAGTGGTGTGATTCCTCAGCCACAGGAGGACTCTACACAGGCACACATCTTGAGTATTTAAAAGAGAAAACTGAAGACCAAAGTGGACAAGAGCTCAATGAACAGCAGTGCAACATGGGATAGGTAAAAACTGCTCCAAATTGCAACGCCATCAACCAGAAGCCAGGCTTAGATCTTGAACCTATTGTGGTGGCTTTAGCTGTTTTAAGTTGTAAATACAAGACAAATTGTCAGTAAATATTTGTTCCTCATTTGGTCAGTTACAGTTGGGTTTATTTGAGTTAATGTTCCACATAATGATATGCTAGAATGAAAGAGACTGATATGATTGTTTTCAAAGAAGTTTAGGTAAAGATAAGTAAATCGTTGAAAATGATCTACTGAAAACGAGATTAGATCAGTTTCAGAACAATAATTACAGAAGAAAACTGTGGGCCCCATATCACACAGCATAAAAGAGGACCCTGGGTACAACCTGCTGAAAGTCTCCTGGGATCTACAAAGTCTCTTTAAACAAAACTAAAAGGCACCTACAGCAGACAAACAGCAGTGACACTCATAATGTTTAAAAGTCATCTGCATATGATTCTTATAATCTTTTCTCGGCACACTTTTCTTTTCTTGGTGATACTGATAACTGATTGTAAGCTTAAAATGTCATACAATTTTTCCAAAATGAAGAAGATATAGAGAGGGACTCCCTATATGTTAGTCCTACTTTCCAATTAAATCTCTACTGCACTCTTAATAGTGACATTAGCCAAATATAAGATACTAACTGAGGTGGTCATGAAAATTTACCTCTGCAGCTAATCTCTTTATCACTCTTTTTACAGTGCATTAAAAAATAGTATCATTCTTAGTCTCCCTATTGCTTAAAAAAACTCTAGACCACAGCAGGTGTGGGTAGATAAACCTCAGAGGTGGCCTGTTTCTCTTTTTTGCCCTTTTTCATGATGCTTATTGCATTACCATCTGGTTTCACAAGCACTCTCAACACCTGCGCTCCCAGTATGAGACGTCTGAAGCATCTGTTTCCTCTATGGACTGCCCACAGCTCTATAGATACTCTCTGTTACTAAGATACCTCCAACCTAGGGCCTCACAGGTTTAGAAGGTAAGCGTATACTGACAGTTCATTTAGTGAACCTTTGTCAAGGTTTCTGCTCACCGATACAAATGTTTTAAAAAGTTTACTCAAGTCTGTAGATTGTTTACCTCCTTCTGTCTTGCTAGTGAAGCCAGCCACCTGCTTTATGGCTGCAGCGGTGAGCGCCAGGCCTCGACTCTTCCTCAGACCATGCTGAAGCACGGCCTCAAACTGGGCACAAAGGCATATGACTCTGAAATCACACACAGAAGTCAGGAACAAATGAGTCACAAGAACACAACAGAAGCCTGGGTCAAAAAATAGTAATGAAAAATGTGTAATAATAAAAAAAAAATTGAAAACGCAACCACACCAGAATTAAAGTTCAGTTACAGTCAGGGAATTGTATAAGATAAAGCAAACAATTGTAGAAGTATTTTTAAAGCAATAAGAATTTGAAAATAACTGAATGACTCTAAAGCATAAGCCTTAAATTTCTCCAAACCTGCTGTCCGAGTCTGAGGCGATCTCCTTCCTTCCACCAAAGCGAATTTGGCACTATGAAAAAAATCATAACATATGAAATCATAAATAATATTTGAAAATATGCATAATTAAATATATTTAAATAAGGTTTTAAAGTGTTTTGCTGTCACACAACTGACAAAAAAGACTAGAGCTCACATCCAACTCTCCCTACAGTCCTCCCATCTGCCCTTATTGCACAAATTCTTAGTTATGTACACATTTTTAGTTATTGCACACATTTCTGGTTATTGCACAAATGTCTTATTTAATGAACAAATTATTCATTATTTCATTTTTATAAACTCTTTATTATTCTTTTCCAAACTTCTTGTGGAAGATTTAATTAGTGTAGAAAAGATAACGTTAAGTACATTCAAATTTTGACAGCTTAACTGTGCTCAGAGCGATCCGCTTTTAAACTCGAATGATTTCCTTAACTATTCCGAGTAAACAGAACTCATCATGCTTCACAGTGTAGGTAGAGTTGTTAAAATCCTATCATCAATCCTATAAAACTTACAGACTTAGTTCATGAATTATTCAAAATATATTTTTAACTGTACATCAAATTATGGCTATTTAATAGAGATGTTTATTCCTGAACTTTTCACCAAAAGAGGCATATTTGTTATTAAAGAATTAAGATATTAGATTTAGTAAGATGATAATTATACTTAGCTACATACTTACAGTGTGGTTAAAACGTCACAGCCTACATTCTGTCTGACGATGTGATATAATTACATTCTGGCATATATTATAGCAGTCTTATAGCAGGTTTTAATAATTAAGGATAAAGTTGAATTTATGAGTTAAATAAGGAGTTATAATGCTTAAATAAGTTAAATAAGGAGATGTCAGAAGATATACCATATTTACCACCCTTATCCACTCACCACTGCCCAGAATGGCCTTTCCTGCCCATCTGATTAGCAATGATTAATATGAAATTACTGAAACATTATTACTTTTTATTTTAACTAATTTTAAGAATTTTAGATCGTACTTTGAAACTATATTTGAACTATTGAAGTAAGTTTTTATTCCTAATTTTTTACTTCATTTACTTAGGATTTTGCACAATCACACAACCTCTAGATATAAATCACACACCCCAGAGGTTCACCTATTCTTGACCCTACTTTAACAACCATGAGCTTGAGATACTGTACCTGTTTGACTGCATCAAGCAATCTTTCCAGAAGGTTTTGTCTTTTCAGGTCATGTTGCTGTGTGCCTAAATGATATGAACATACAACGTGTTACTGACACATGCTCTTGACTCACAAAAACCTATCCAGATATTGCACAAAGCCTGCACATGTGCATGAGCCACCAAGCCATCATCAGTACACATCATTAGCACACATTTACATTTGTTTGTTATTGACCTGTTATTGAGGATTAGAGAAGTTGTCAGGGTTTTATATTATACATATTCCTGTTTTATAAGCAGAAGTATCTGCTTAATTGAAGTGTCAGACTTCCACCTTCTCAAGCTTACCAACAGTTCATTACTTCTAAAATGATGTGTTTATACTGACATGGTATGTGGTATTTGTATTAAAGCATCATGATGGTTTAATGTTGGTCTGTATATTAATAATGTCTAATTTGCTCTGTGACTTGTACGTGATTTTATGGCACAATGTGAATGAATTAAATGCAGCAGCAAAAGTTATTCCAATACGTGTACCGCATTTGCAAACAAGCTCATTTCTAAATTCTTTGCTATAAGGACTTTTTGAGTGAGGGTGTAAAGAGGATGTAGCTGTTAAAAAGTTAAAAAGTAGTATTTGTTGCATTTAAAAGTGGCACAGCCTTTTAAAGTGTACTCACTGGATAACGTGTACGTGAGTAGACTAAGAAGCAAGCCCTCTAACTGGCTTGGGTTTTTTTTTCATTGGCATCCTCTATTTTCAAAGTAAATTAAAAAAAATCTAATTCAAGAGTAAGATTAGAGTAACATTTTCTTGTGTCTTAGTACTGACATTTAAGACAGACCCTAAAGTTTTAAAAAATAATATAAATATATAAGATTAAAGTAATATAAAAAAGGAAAAAATGCCCGCTACATTCTATGACTTGTGTAGGTTAACATTATTACATTATCAGATAGTATTATTACATGATCACAGGCTCTTTTTTGCCTATTGTAAGCTTTTTTTAACCATCATGGGAATTAGTGTACAATCAGGGGAATGTGGTTATCTTCATCTAAATCTGGGGGCTGACCCAAACATAAGCTGAGAAATGACACATTGTTTTTGAATACACAAACAAAAAATACTTCAGACCAAATAAACTGTCTCTTAAAGAAAAATATTAGTCACATTTACAATCAGCAGCACTGTTACAATCAGCAGCACTTCTTCCCTGAATACATATAATGTCACATGAAACTGGACCGTCAGAATAATTTCCTTGTTTCAGGAAGACCAGTGAAGTGCACAGAGCCATATCTTTGTGTATGATGATAATACACTGATACACACTGACTGGTCTTCAAAACTGCCTGACGTCTGTCCACTGAAACTTGTGGGACTGAACTGAAACTGCTTTAAAGCCAAAAACATTTTTTCAGAAAAGAAATGTGACGTGACTAACCTGCCGTTGTTAAAAGACAGAATGTTTTATCATTATTCGAGTCTGTTTTACAGCATGAAAGGAGATGGAAAGTTTATTTACACTTTATTCTATGTTGGTAAATGAATATGTGAAATATTATGCTGTTTTATTGCTATAAAATGTTCAACACAATTGCAAAAGACTACCGGAATTTCATAACTCTGACAGCCCCTGTGTGTGTGTGTGTGTGTGTGTGTGTGTGTGTGTGTGTGTGTGGTGCTGTATCACTGTTCTGAGGCAATACAGCAGAGTTCAAAACCTAATAACCAGAAAACGGAGCACAAGTTTAAATTCCAAAAATGCCACAGCCAAGAAGATGCAAAGGATATTCTCTCTCTCTCTCTCTCTCTGTCTGTCTCTATCTCTCTCTGTCTGTCTGGAAGATCAGTAGCTGTCATGTGAATGATGGGTGAAATTATCAAATAAATTATTCTGACTAATTAGGAGAAAAATCACATGGGGGAAAAACTAAGGCGACAAAACTTGAATTTCAAAATAATAAAAAAAAAATGCAGTTCAACCAATGAACTGAACAATGATTCCTTCAGGTGATTTCTTACATTTATATCATTAATTACATTGTATTTCCCAACAGTCCACGTGTGATAGTTTCCTAATACAAGTACAATTTAAACAAAAAAACAAAACAAAACAGCTCCAGAGAAAAAAACTGGACTGCTTATTCAAATTGTTAGCATGCTGCTAAATAACACAAGGCTCGTCATGGACAAGTAAATAAAGTGAAAGTAAGTAAATAAAGTGAAAGTAACACCGAAGCGTCTTCTGAATCACTGTCTATAAACAAAAATCGTGTATTATCTCCTGGATATTCTGCTGTCAGACGAACAAAGAGTTTGTGATGTGATGGTAAAAACTCTTGATGTTCTTCAGAGGTGTACAAGCTTAGGGTTGTGCTGAGAGAAGAGGATGTGGTGACGGCGCTAATTTAACTAAAACACCTTTTACACGCAGAAAAGAAAACGAGCCTTTCTCTGAAACCGGCTCCATCTCTCTCTCCATCTCTCTCTCTGTCTCTGATTTGCAACTCACCGTTCATTCTGTCGGTCTACCACAGGCTCATCTGTTCCCCTGGTCATGTGGCATGAAGACAGGTTTCCTTCCTCAACAACGGCAGCCGGTGTTCATTCAATTTATTCAATGAACCCTTTACATATTAAAACGAGATAAACGTGTTGTCACTGCTATCGATGAAGCCTGTATTAGGAGGACAAGCTGACTGACTGACTAGCTAACTGGCTAACTAGCTACCTGTCAGCACAGGCCTGTTTATTATTCTTTTTTTTATTATTTATTTATATATTATTATTTTTTTATTACAAATATGTAAACCCAGCCACTTTTACTGAAACCCCCCTGCAGAAACCTAGTCATCTTTGGTTAACTGAAGTAACGAGTCCTGACTTTCCGAACAAGTGTTAGCGCTAAAGCTAAACACCAACGGTGCAACGGTCGACTTTTATTAGTCACGTGACACAGTGTGTTGTCACGTGACCGCGTTATAATCCAGCATGGCACGAACAGTGGTTCAATTACTAAAGGCTCCCAACTGCCTCTAGAAATTCACCGTAAGGGTGTGAAAAAGTGCTTTCTGCACACGTTTTAGTATACAACATATATTTATATATTTACAACAGAAATGATGAAGAGTTCAGCATGCGATTAAAGACTAAGGATTAAAATCAGCCGCGTTACACTTTTAAAAACAGGGATGTGGTAACCTAGTGATTAAGGTGTTGGACTACTGACTGGAAGGTTATGAGTTTAAATCCCATGTCCACCAAGCTGCCACTGTTGGGCCCCTGAGCAAGGCCCTTAACCATCAGTTGTATAAATTGTAAGTCACTCTGGATAAAGAGGTTCTGCTAAATGATGTAAATTAGAATTTACCGTAAATTAAATTCAGTCCCTTTGCTCCCTTGCTTAAAACTGAAAACTTTTTAGTTAACTCTGTTTAATCTTGTTTTTGTTAGTTTAGCAGTTAGCAATTTTTTAAGGCAAACAGGTTTTTCACACAAAGTAGATACACTGTCACATAATTTGAAGCTGTGCACATGCACAAGGGTTTTTAATAAACACATAACATTGTAGCTACAAACCCAGCATGGCTTTATCCAAGTTTGATACAAAATACATGTTCTGTCCTGAAGGAGTGAAACTAATACAATTCTCTGTAAGTGGTCAAAGGATTCATTGTCAGTCTTGGTTCAAAGATAAGGATTATCATGATTATCAAGATGCTATACAATGCAGAAGTAGCCTACCTTCCTCCTGAACAGGATCTGCTTAATTTACAAGTAGTATACTCAGTCTGTAACAGACTTCAGTAATGCCCGTTTGTGCTGCTTTGTTTAGGTTAACCTCAAACCTCATTACACCCGATTCAGATATTCAGTCTCTTCAAATGCATCTAAACACTAAAGCAAAGCTAAGTGAATCAGAGCTGGGGATGAAAAACAGCTCTAATAGCAAGATTTGACAAAACTGAAAGCCAAGAAAAACTGAATAATATAGGTAAACATCATCCATCTTTCTGTGCAATTTACGGTTTTGTAGCATTTTCGAGCCTTCATAATTGTATATATCATTGAGGTACTTCTTATACGATTTCAGCTTTCCAGAGACCTACATCTTCTGTATACTGGGTTCTGCAGTTATATGTCTGCACTGTCTTTGTGGTGACTAGCATGGTGGTGCCCTCCTCTGTGGAAGGAAGTGGAAGACTGGTCTTGCAGTAAGTTTTGCATGTGGCATCTTCCACGTCAGCTGATCCATCATCCGACTTCTCGGTTGCCTCGGAACCTTCATCACTTTCGGATGTTTCTTGTTGTTGAGCTGTTGTAACATATAATCCTTTTTTCTCATTATTATTTCAGTGATTTACACACAAACATTCATTGCCCTGCCCACTCCTGTACCTCTGTTCACTCATACAGTCAGCAGTGCAGTAGTGCAATGAATAAATCAAGGACAAGACCTTCCCTTCAGGTTATGTTCATATCAAACATTAGAATGGGGGGAGTGTTGAAGACTGAAAAAACAACAGGCAAAGTTTTTCCAATGTTCAACTGTCCAGTTTTTGTAAATTTTGTAAAACTTAATTAGTAATTAAGTATGCCCTAGAGAATGGTTTGTGTGAAAATCCAAAAGTCTGAAATACTCAAACCAGCCCATCTGGCACCACCAACATGAGATCATGTGTTTTTTCCTAATTTCCATTGTTTTGTTTGATTAGAACATCCATAACTAAAGCCCTTGATCTCCTGTATCAGCATGATGATTGCTCTGCTGCTACAAACATACATGCTCTATATAAATATCTACTTAATACAGAATATCTTTTTAATACAGAAAACTAAATTAACAACTGCATATTGTTAGTCATGAACTGAAATAATAAAAAGATTGTAAAAATGTAAAAAAATAATAATAATAATAATAACAACAACAATAATAAAAATATAATAATAATAATAATAATAATAATAATAATAATAATAATAACAACATTTTAAAAAACATGGGAAATTACAAGGATTTTTTAAAAATGTTTCTGTGTCTTAGGTATAAAGGTATTTCATATGATGGTATGATAGTAGTAAGTCCCATTTAAAACACTCTACCTTTGGCTTTGTTGACTGGTCTACAGGCCTTTCTGCGTACAACCTGAATTAAAGTCAGTGTGATGAAAGCGGCAAGGAACACAAAAAGGACTATGATGATTACACGAACATTTTGGTTCGCTCCTCCTTCATTAGCAGAGGCTGTGAAAGATATAAAGTAGTTAAGATCATGAGATGGTTGTTTCCTCATTCCACTCCTGTCATATAAATTGCTAAGAATCTATGCCGAAAATCTGACGGGTTGGAATTAACCAAGATTTTTAGTCTGTTTCATCTCCTTAAAGGCAACAAATTCATATATGATTTATATATTCGTCTACATGACTGAGACATCATCAACAAAGGCATACTAAAGTATTTATTAATAGCATACTTACATGCTGTAGATTTACAATATGTCACACAGATAGCAGGGGGAGAGTTGCATCTAACAGAGCAAGGCTGACAATCCTCACTTAGTCCATCGTAATAATTATTACTGCCACATTTTGCCACCGCTAAAGGAGTTATGAAAAGTAAAAGCCATAAATGGAAAGTCATCTTTAGCCAGTGCATCTGGATGCACTCTATTACACAGCAGGCCACATTTATGTTGTTAGTATGTAAATGTTTTCTGAGGAAGGGGAAGTACCTTACGAGTTGAACAGTCAGCAATGTCTTATTTTCATCCTCAGAGGTGTGCTTCAAGTCTCATGATTACTCATAAAATTGATGCACCAATACTTAATCACAGTCTCATGAGAATTGAACATGGGTCACAGTTTGTTCCTTTAAATTACATCAGTACAGTTTTTTTTTTTTTGAAGATCTGTTGTTCTGTCTTGTACCCATACACAATAAAACAGAATGTTTCATATTCCATAAACATATGTAAATTACCATAACATTACCATAATTACCTAGACAAAAATAATATTAGGGAAAAAAAGGACAACAAAAAATAATTTTGCCATGGCTATGTATAAGAGTACAGATAATAGGAGAAGGCTGAGCAAGTAGAAGGTGGGGCTACTATTACAGCCGAGACAATCCACAAGCAAGATGTGAAAAGGGGAAATGTAAACTCTGAACAAATATCATTTTGCCTTTTTCACTAGTGATGTATGAACAAGCACTGTTTGTTGATTTTCTTTTATTTTTCTTACTTGTTTGAACGAGGAAAAAAAATCAGAGACACACAAAATGTCTTGCTACTGTCAATTTTTTCTTTTTAAATGTCTCTTGTTTGTCAAAGTGATGGAATGTAAATTTAAAAATGTTGGTTATTTAATTTAAGTTCACGTTTTATTGTGCTATGGACTTTATCGAATAACAAATACATTCCAGACAATATTTTGTTAAATAGAACATTTACACAGTATCATAAATATTAAAGAGAGAAACAACACTGATGAAATTAGAAATATATCTCAACATTTCATTCCGATCATTTGCTTGCTTGCAGGCACAGCGGTTCCCAAGGCTGTATTCTTCACACTGCTGTGAAAACAGGTGGATATTACAACTGATCAGTTCTGTTCATTGTAGTGCAAAGTCTGCAAAGAACTGTTGTAAATGTTTTTTGAGTCCATCAAGCAACCAACTGGTGCTGCAGTACAGGTAATAATTAACAGATTGCAAAAGTGGCATGATGACTTAAATAAATATGATCAATGTTAGTGGGAATTAGTGTCAAAAGAAAGTGTCTGTAGGCTGAATAATATCTCATTTGTTTACCTGTGGATTATATGGATAACGGTTCCCTGTTCAGATTGTTAGATGGTCCCAGTGGCTGAGTGTTTGTATAGGAGATCATACAGATATTTGTGTTGATGGTGCCTTTTTGATGCGAGTTCCCCCTTGGGGCATTGCCTCTCCCAATTTTCCTGAATGAACTAAGTCCATTTGAGAGACGATCAGAGACTTTGCGCACCACTCCAGAAATTCCCTTGGTCCTTTTGTACAAAGTGATGTCGTCCTCCAGCTCATTAGGAGGCACCTCAATGTTCCCAGTGTACCAAAACACCCACCAGATAAGGCTGAGAAAAATGACCACAGCTCCAGAGTAGATCAGAAGGTCGTTGAAGAAGATATCCCAAAACACACCAGACAAGAGGATCAGGAATCCCAATACATCATGAAATACAGCAAACCAAAATGAGAACTTGCACCGACCCACTCCCTGAATACTTTTCTCCATGGCTATGATGCTGTTTTTCTCCACTAATATTTTTTGCTAAATCAGCTAGAACGAGTGACACAAGTATAGCGTACACCATGTAGCCACTCTGAGAGAAACACATGTTCTGTAAAGGGGTCAAAGTACACTGTATGGGATAAGCTTTTGGCAAAGATCAGATGAACAAATTACACCTTTATCTTGCCTTATGGTATCATCACCGTACATTAAAATGTGAGAGTTTTTAACTGGTACATTATTGCTGAATATTCACAGGAGGCTCCACAAGTTTTTTATACATTTAAAATAATTAAGAATTGTAAAGCAATTGAACAATTTACAAGAAAGTAAAATAATAAACATCATCTGAGAGCAAAAAAAGGGGAGTTCTTTATGGATTCACCAAAATAATTAGAAATAACCATTAATAACCATTTTTTACATTTTGTTTCATTACAAATGTGTTGAAATGAAATCTAATAAGAATCAGCTTAAAATTAACAATTTTGAAGTTATAAATTAAAAAGGTTCTTCACTTCAGTGAAATAAATATATAAGACAAATATCAGCCACTTTGGGTTTTTACTACTTTCTCTAGTATGTTCATTATCTGCTTTATATAAATGTAGTTATTTAGTAATTATTGGTTAATAGATCACTGTGGCTCATCTGTTTCACACATGTTCCATATGAAACGTGCGGCGTGTCTTTGGTCCTTGGCGCCTCATCTTGTCCTTTATGATGGGCAGTAACACTAGAGCAACTACAATGAATAGGATGCCAACAGACAGACAAACAGGTCCCACGCTTTGTGGCATATCAGTAACTCCAAAATAACCAAGTAGGTACAACACAATGCCTGTACTTAATGCCAGGCCTCCAATAGCTGCAAGAATGATAGGTTTGTTGTAATAAGTCCAGAGTGTTGGCTCTGCAGCTACAGGCTCCTGCACAGCGTAAAAAGGATTCTGAACTAAGCCATCTATCCTCATGCTGCTCTGTGGACCCTCAGCTGCAGACGACATCTTGACCAAACCCTGCAAATCTCTAGGGTATTTGAAAAATCATGAAATAATACATTAATTACATTTCATGATCAAAGTCACTACATTTCACAGCAGCAGCAGTAGAAATGTCTAGTTCCAGCTTACCTGTGTATCTGCTGTTAGCTTTGAAACAGATGTCTTTTCTCCTACACAAACCCTTAATCAGCCTTAATAAGAACATCCAAAAGCAACAACGTGCTCTATGTGTCTCCAACCTTGTGGACAGTGTGTTTGATTTTGTACTCACTGTAATTAAAGTGAGGGAGGGGCCAGGAACTCAACAAATAAAGTCTGCATCCTGAGCAATACGTCTGTGAAATACTGTATACATCATGCGAGTGCTCTCCTGGATAGGATTTTTGGGGTTATTATAAAATAAAAATAAAGCTTGTTTGCTTTGTGTGAACATAAAGAATTTACATACACTGACAGCCACACTGACCACAGTGACCACACTGACAGCCTTTAACAAGTTGCTGTCAACTAGATAAAGCAAGTAGATAAACAGCAGCTGGTCTAACACAGCCCCGGGGAGAGACGTCACAAAAAGCCGGTAAACCAACACAAGTGTTGTCTATGTACCCTGTAGTAATAGCTAATGTGGAGACATATCAAGTCAAGGATGAAATTCTGTATACGATCATATCAACAACTAATCACACACACACAGCAAATGAGTAAATACTGTTTATTTCATGTAAATCTAGACCGTAGCCATATGTAACTATGGCCTGTCTAAACAAACACCAGAGAAACTTGAATTAACAAATATGGATCAATTTGAAAAAGAAAAAAAGAAATGATTTAATTGCAGACACTTTTCAGACAGATGCTTTTTTCTGTTTCTTTTGTTGGTTTTTGGGTACTTTTTTGCCCAGTGTCTTCTGTCCTTGCTTCGGCTTTGTCACTCTTTTTTTCGTAGCTGGCTTGGCCACTTTCTTTGACCCTTTTCTGGATGCGGCCTGCAGAATAAAAAAAACAAAAAGTTAACAGCTTTATACAATACATACGCATCAGGAAAACCTGACAAACAATAAATACAGCACAGTGTGATTAATTTTCTATGCATTCCTGACTCCTGTCGACCGGAAAAAAAAAAGTCTAAAAAACTTCTACAAAGATGGAGAAAATAATATACATGTTGGAGAACGTCCACTTCACTCTTTTGCATGTGTACAGTATGTGTTAGGACTGTGTTTATATTTTGCAGTAGTTGCCCAGAGGTTTAGACATTGGACATGATTTATAAACCCAGCTCCATCAAGCTGCCACTGTTAACCCTATGCTATGTATAAAATGAGATCTTTTTAAAAATGAAGTATGGTGTAAAAATGTAAAATATATAAATATGTATGTATGTATGTATGTATATATATATATATATATATATATATATATATATATATATATATATATATATATATATACATACATATACATACATATACACACACACATGCATACATACATATATATATATATATATATACATACATACAAGTTTACAAGACTTACCTCCACCTTAGGCTTTTTACTAGGGGACTCAATAGGTACCAGCTTTGGCATGTCCTCCTCTTCCTCAGCTTTTTCTTCACCATCAGACTCAACAACCTGCTCAGCTTTTCCTTCTTTAGCATCATCATTGTTCACTTTAGAATCTGATTTCTGTTTGCTCTGCTTCCGCTTTTTACCCTGTAAATCAAGTAAAATATCAGTTAGTTATTATGACACTGTTCTTTGCTCATTTTTTATACTTTAAAGTTTTGAACAAACGAGATAAGGCAGTTTGAGGCCAAGACCAGTGACTACATAACATTCATGAAGAAATTCCCAGGACAATGCTATATCTAATCATGTCTTTGAGACAAACTGCGCTGAAGACATCTCCAGTGCAAGTGAAAAATCTTCAAATTATTGTGACTCAATTAAAGCAAAGAGACACTTGCCTTTGCTAATCTGGCATTCTTCCGCTCCTCCTCCAGCAGCGTCAGGTGGCTCAGATCAGAGGTGTAGATGGGAAGAGCTATAGAGGTGTGACTTTTCAGGTGGATGATTTTGATGCTTTTTCCCTTCTGTTCAAATAATAAATGAAAGCAATCAAGGACATGAGTACACCTTCAAAGTTAAAAGACGAGAATCAGTATCCAACCCATTCCATGTATAAAAGCCCCCAACTCACCAAATGTAACTTTTGAGAAATGGTGTTAACCGCTGTGACTATGTTCTCAACAATCTCATCTGTGGTCATCCTCGAGTGTGCTACACGCACCAGGCTAATAACACAGGAATAATAGATCAATAAGCACAATGGATAATAGGAAAGTTAACTCAAACATTCATGTTTCAGAGGTTGTAGGGACAAGCTCCAATGGACAGAGACTCATCTGGATACGCTCTGAGTTACTCTGGCACCATGTTAACCCTGATCCAACACCAAAGCAGCTGGAACGAGTTTGCTGGAGTGCCGTTTGTTGACAGTAAACAGGAAACTGTGACTTTACCAACAGGAGCCTTTTTTGTTGACGCTGAGGGTTGTGCCCTGAACAAGCCGATCCAAATCTCTGGCCAGGTGTTTGCTCCTCAGATCCACTGACAATGGAGCCCTAAATGTACAACCAGACTATTAATGTCAGACGAATGACGATGTTGCATCAATTATGCAATACAGCAAAGAATTAGAATACATCTTTAAACAAGGACAGCTGATTGTGGAATAACTAACATAATTCTACAGTTCTTTACTACTACATAAACCTAACATTATACTTACATCATAATCTTTAAAGGCATTGTGATAAATTCAAGTTGCCAGAATGTTGAATGAAAGGGACTGTTTCAGAAATGCAATCTTTTCCTGCACCATGAGAACTGTTTGTTTTGTAAAGCTGCATTAAAAATCCATTTCTGGGACAAACCTATAAAACTGTGCATGAAGTGCACCAAGCTCATGACCTGAGGTGAACTGAAACGCTCTGGCTGCACACTTTCACCATGTTTGCCACTGAAAGAGAGCTGGACACAGAGCCAGTGTAAAATTTGGTGGTGGACCATTTTGTGGCTCTAGAAATCTTGTACAGATTGAAGGCATCAAGAATTCTGCCAAGTACCACTATAGTTTAGTCCAAATATATTAAAAAAAATCTGACTTGTGGTAGGTACACGTTTTATATGGAGATTTTGCTGGTTGGGTCTTTCAATTTTGTCTAGCGTGACTATCTGGACTAATGACAGTGACAATTGTGGGCCTGCTCATGAGCTTAATGAAGAATGCCATTTTTTTTCCTCTTAGCATTAATTCAAAGTCTAATCAAATTACAAACACTTTAGCCAAGACAGTAAATCATCTTACTTTTTCCGCAAATAAAAATGTTTCCCAATGTGGGAAGGTAAGCGACGGCGAATGCGTGCGTCTGCGAGAAAGATGTCAAAGTTGCCGAGCAGTCTCCTCTTGGCTTCAAATGGCTTATGTTCAGTCTTCAGTACTTTGAAAGGAATCACCTACCAAAAAAGAATGAGAAAATTAAGTCAAATATTTAAACATCTCCTGTAGCCCAATCCATTCAAATGTTGCCGGTTTTCAATCCCAGGTCTAAAGACTAGATGCATTGCACTGGTTAGTGTTTTCTCTGACCAGTTTATTAAATCAGTAATTAATGGATGACTTTATATTGATGTGTTATAGCAGAAGAATCTCAGAAAGTGCAGGGCTTTAGGATTGTAAGTGAGAACCTTGGCTATGGACTGTTTCAGAGGTAGTAGGGACGAGCTCCAACAGTGACAGAAGCTCATCTGGATATACTCTGAGTCACTCTTGCACCACTTTTACCCAAATCCTCCAATGAAAGAGGACAGGGTTTGCTGGAGTGCCAATTTATCCCATATTTCACACTACAAATGAAAAAAATCGCATACCTGAGGCATAAACTTGACCCCACTCTGTGTGAGTAATTTCTTGTAGAACCTTTCTGTCTGATCTGGAGTCATGTTGGGTTCATCCCTCGTGAAAAGGCAAACCTCGACGGACTCGTTGTGGAGAGCATGAGGCAGAGGACTGAGGAAATTAGCAGGACATTGGTTAAATATATACAGCTTAACGAGATTCATGTCAAAGCAAAAAACTGTAAATCTGTATGCCACAAGACAGCTGAAAACAGAAACCATGATGGTATGCTTTCTGATTCACTATTCAATTTTAAACACAGTTTAGAGCAGGAAAAAAGCCAAGAGAAACGTACATGCGAATGGTCTGCTCTTTACTGGGGATCTTCCAAAAAGTAAGAAGAAGACACATTTGTTGAGTTTCATCGAGAAGCGTCTTACTCGAGGTGCTCTTCAAATAAGCCTGCAATGCCTGCACAGCTTTCTTCACCTGCAATCAATAGCCATTTTAATAATGTCTTTAATCTTAATAAAAAATGTTCTTAATAATGTTGCTAAATTACTAAACCCGCTTTAGATACTGAGCTGCTCAAGCAACATTCAGTCACTAAGGGTTTAAAAAAAGAAAAAGAAAATCAGCAAATTTAGTACAGACTACATTTAAAGAAACAGTTGTAAACAAATAAATAAAACTATTTCATATTGCTTGATTACTCTGACCGGGTTGAGGTAAGTGTGTATTTAACTCAAAGTTTATTTATTTTTCATGTCAGCATCATCAGACTCACAGCTCCATGTGGGGAACAGGAACATGTTTTTTTTATTTCTGTTCCTTTATACATCACAATAATATAATGCTTGAATTTCCTCCTGCATCAATAAAGTATTTATCTGTCCATCTCATCTCATTCTCTGTTCAGTATCTTTACAGAACTATACAACATCCATACTGACTGTCACACACATACATAACTTTACTGTTATTTTCCTAATGTTGCAGTGACAGACTTGGAGTTTTATTTACAGCCAGATGTTGTACAGGAAGTGATTTCGAGCAGAATAAATGTTTGCAAGTTTACAGTTTATTTTGTGTAAAGGAATAAAAGCAACTTGTCTGTTAAAATGGTGGCCACAGCATGGAGTACTGTATGTAATCAGGCCTCTTATACTGACTCTAACCTGCTTCCTATTAAAGCTCCTTTTGAAAACCTCATTTTAGAAAAAAGTCATAAATATTTTCATTATAATTTGAATGAGTGTCTAAAGCCTTTGATAGTAAGCTGATTTCTCCAGAACCAAATAACTACGGAGTTCTTCACTACCAACATTAATCGTTTTAAAGGTGTGTGTGTGTGTGTGTGTGTGTGTGTGTGTGTGTGTGTGTGTGTGTGTGAGAGTGTAAGAAATTCCAGCAAACCTAAAAGGGGCAAAATGCTACATCATTTTATAATATATGCAATTAGCAAAATCCTCGTTAGCTACTTGGCTAAACGACTCAACGAGGCTACATTACATTTAGCTAGCTTGGTTCTTGGTTCTATGCCCTTTAAAGCCAAATGTTAATAAAAATAGAAGTATATACGAGCCGAACCGATTATTACATTTTATAAACATCTAAATTAAAGGAATAATACCTGAAACTGGTCCAGGGACACTTTATCTCCCACTGTGGGAGCCATGGTACACGTGTGTGATAGAAACGCAATGCGCATGCGTGAGATAGACTTCCTTATGTTTTAGGTGACGAAACCCGGCAAAATAAAATAAAATTAAATGTTTTCTTTCTTTAAAAAGGTAGATACATTATATTCCCTGACTAAAAAAATATGTAATTTAAATGTAATTTTAATTTAAATAAATTGAATCTTTAATATGTAAGTTGGGGGGGGCACGGTGGCTTAGTGTTTAGCACGTTCGCCTCACACCTCCAGGGTTGGGGGTTCGATTCCCGCCTCCGCCTTGTGTGTGTTTGCATGTTCTCCCCGTGCCTCGGGGGTTTCCACCGGGTACTCCGGTTTCCTCCCCCGGTCCAAAGACATGCATAGTAGGTTGATCGGCATCTCTGGAAAATTGTCCATAGTGTGTGATTGCGTGAGTGAATGAGAGTGTGTGTGTGTGTGTGTGTGTGTGTGTGTGCCCTGCGATGGGTTGGCACTCCGTCCAGGGTGTATCCTGCCTTGATGCCCAGTGACGCCTGAGATAGGCACAGGCTCCCCGTGACCCGAGGTAGTTCGGATAAGCGGTAGAAGATGAGTGAGTGAGTGAGAATATGTAAGTTCAGAATCAGAGAATCTTATCCTTCACATTGTCTCTAAACACCTTATGCCTTATAATTCATCTACATGAATAACCTTTAACTTTTGCATTCTTGAAGTACAGATTTATTATTTAACAGGTTTATTAAGAACCACTTTCTTATGGTCAAGAAATAAAAAGCTATTTTGGGAGATAATCTCTGAGGTCTTACACAACAATGCTTGTGTTGTTTTACTGTAATGGCTGCATTGAGTAGTCTATATAATATGCAGTTCCACTCATACAGTCCTAACAACAGCAAGTAAAGCAGGACATTTTAAGAATCCCTATATACTAGACATAATATTGGCCTTTAATAATCAGTGGTGTCTTTTAAAAACAATGTTACATAAGCCTGCATTTTTATGACCACTAGGGGCCGCTAGTGAGCACTACCATTTTACACCAAAGCTGGCTGGAAATCTTTGACCCTTCATGGAGCTTCTTCTCGCCAACTATATAATTTAATACTAAATAAGCATTTACTAATTAAGTACATTAAAAAGTTAATTAAAGCGACAGATATTGGGAGTTAAAGATTTAAATCACCAGCAAAGGGAAACTAGCATCAACAGTAGAAGCAAATTCCTTATACATTAAAAGCCAATTTCAAAATAAAAGTTCAATAAGGAGGTAAGTAAGGAGATGTGAATTCCCTTCATATCACCAGATATACCAGCTAGCAGTTCTGCTTTATCAAAAGTTTTTGGAACGTGTCATTTTGGTTCCTCACACTTTTATGGTCATATCTTTGCAGAACATTTAGTTTTCCCTAGAAAGCTTGTTTTCTGAAACATCCCTTTGCACTGGGTTCCCAAACACCTGTGCACCAGCATTTATAAGCATTATGCGCACACATACATATTGCATGTGTGCATAAGCCTGATTTATAAGTCCAGCGGAGAGATCCATGTGACAGGGCAGTGCAGAAGAACTGATATAAACATGTCATAGTGTCTGATTAGTTCAATTATCATCAAAACACCAACTGAGGGAGTCTTCAGAATGGTGCCCATGGTGGTGAATGCCTCACTGAGACACTGAATTTAAGCAGGGGTCTTTACCCAAAGCTGAAGGATTTAACAGACAATCATGTCTGATTAGGGATATAGCATGAATTCAATATGCATAAAAAGCCAACAATAAAGAGGAGATGATCAATTTGTGTTTTTATTTTGTTGGATAGTTAATGCTGACATTGCCACAGAAGTATGTAAAACTGGATCAGATGCTGAGTAGTGTGAGAAACTGTAACATCACAGTTCCTTTATTTTTTTTATTCGAATACGATTACTTTTAGATGAAGCAATGACTAGTTATTGTGTGCATAAGCCTGATCCTGTTTCATTTACAGCAGGCTACAATTAATAATAATATTTGCTTGAAATTGCGCATTTCTTCAAAAATTGCTAGTCATTTCCTGAAATGCATGCGCATAGTCCATGTCACTTTACTGATTTCAAAAAGAATAAACTAAAAGATCTGCTCTAGGAGAAGACCAGAACGATATCAGATATGCAAAGAGAAATCATAACCAAAGCCTTAACATAATGTTGGAAGGATCCAAGCTGTTCCAGTGCTCATGTCCTCAAGCAGTGTAAAACTGTAAAAACACTGAAAAGAAGACAATGATACAAACTGATTACATACATGGACCCCAGAGCAGTACTGGTGGGGTTAGACTTGGGGGGGGTGAATGGAAGGGAAAAAAAAATTCACACTCAACCAATTATACAAGTCTAACTATCGATACAAGTTTGACCTTGGTGAAGATTTCTGATCACACTTTCATAATAAATCTATGTCCGCTGTCAGTTCCAGATTGCTTAAGGACAGCTAACAAAGGAATGGCTTAATCCTTCAAACACGAGGGCAGTTAAAAAGCCAATAGTCTCTAACACGATTGCATCCATTTTGTCATTGTATATGGGCCTGTGGAAATGGGTTGGCTTTAAAATTGGGCTACATGAGTGGCATAGCTGAGCTCTCAATATGAGAAAGCTGTCACACTGAGCTTTTTTCTATAATATTGTTCTTCTTAAAACATACTGTCATGTTGTTATTGTCCTTTTTCAAATGTTTCTCTTAGTTTTATCCACAATAAGAGAATGGAGCGGATTGGAGGAATCTGGTTGGTATTGTTGCTGCATCCTTCCTCCTAATCCACAGTGGAGCAGATCAGTCCTTCAGTGTGAAATCAGTCCTTCTCTGGCACCAACTTCAGCACCTTGCCGATAGCAATGGTTTTACCTGCAAAGAAAAATTTCAGACTTTCGTGGACAACTGCATTCACCACACATTCAGGTGATTTCAACAATAAAACCCCCAAATTGGTTAAAGACAGAATGAGTAGTATATCATATAACTTATTATCCTTCTGAAGTTAACAAACCAATACTTTTGGCATTCTCACCACAGTGTGAAAAGGGCATAGAAGCAAAGGCGCTATTGATCCAAGTTAATAAGCTCTTACCTTCGTCCCTCAGAGTGAAACGGCCCATCTGCGGGAAGTCTTTAAACGTTTCTAAGCAGATGGTTCCTGCTGTTCGGAGACGGGCAATGCACACTTGGTCTTGTTTGACAAAGCGAGGACGCGTCTTGCTCTTCTCTCCTGTCTTCTTGTCCACCAAACAGATTAAGGCCTTCAAGCAAAAGCATTTATTTAACGCATAATAAATACAGAAACATATTTTCTACATCCAACAAGAAGAAAGCCACCAGGTCCTTACTGTTATCTGAACTTCTTCTATGCAAGTATGGATATGAAGGACTGCATTGTAACCTGGACATATAATGGATTTGTGTTCAATAATGACAATCTGTAAAACAACAACAGCAAAAAAAAAAAATCCATTAAGTACGAGGAATGAAGACAAAAACATGGGAAGCTGTTTATACAACTAGCAACTACAATCAGCGCCCTACCTGGGCGTCAAACGTACGCCCTGAGTGGCAGAGATTCTCTGCATTGCATAAGATGAAGCCAGGAAGAATCTCCTCTTCTTCAATGCCTTTGAGACGGAGCTTCAGGTTCTCTCCAGGTCCTGCGTCATCTGTCTCTACGTCATCGGACAGTAGGCTCAGTACCTCTACAGTGTGCTGGAAAATCACCGCACATCACATTTACCCGCTGACATCCTTGATTTTAAATTTTTGGAGAATTTGAGAACTTATATTATTGCTTATAATCTTACCCTATTTGGCATCATGATAAGTTGTTGTGCTTTGCTAATAGTCCCTGATTCCAGTTTGCCAAGAACCACAGTGCCCATGTCCTGAAGAGAAAATGAAGAGAAAAAAAGGAGTCTGTGAGTGTAATGTCTGAGAGTTTACACAGATTCATCTTTATGTCTCTGGCTTGAGACACCTCTCTACCAGCATAAAACTTATTATACAATATTAGTGATTTATATACTCACTGTGATGGAAAATTTGCCAACTTCTACTTAAGGAACATCCCAAATTCCTCACATTGAATAATGCAGACTCACCTTTGTAATTTTCATTAATAAAAAGAACTCAAATGACTAATTTTCCCATTTGACTGTGTTTGGATGTATGGTGAACCATTAAGTGAACATTTATTTTTATTACTTGTTGTCATGGGTGTGTTTAATGCCATTACAATTCACTTTTTACAGGTGGAGTTGTGTGATAAAGTGACACAATCTCAGCCATATGTTTTTATTTGCTTCTGGTACATGCTGATGTTCTACTTTCACAAACCTTTTGCTCAAATGACCTTTCAACATCCGAAAAATACTCTGTGTAAACTAATATTATTCACAGAATCGTTTCTTTTCAAGTAGGACAATCTCAACATATACACACAAAATCAAGCCTATATTTATACTGTTACAAATAAATATCTAGAAAAATGAGCTTTACCCTGTACTTATCTACAATAGGCAATCTGATGGGACCATCAGTTGATCGGTTGAAGTTTGGCAAGCTGTCCAGATGTGGAATAAATGGTAAACCCCTAAAATAAAAAAAGAATTCATTCATACAATAGAAATGGATGCATTTGCTAAAATTCAGTATTATACCTGTTACTGTTATCATCACTGTGCAAATGATTGTATGAGTATCTGTAAACACTGCTGTGAGGAGAAGGTTAGCAGACAGTACAGAGAAACCGAAACATAATCTTATGAATTAGATAAGTGTGGCATCATTAGGAATGAATCTCACAACACTTCTGAATCCACTTGTTTACTGTTCCACGATGTAGGTTGGAGTGTTATAAGCTTCACTTACGTGTACCAGGGGCACATCTCAGAAGGCTCCTTTAAGTTGGCTCCTGTCAGTCCAGAACAGGGCATAAAGTGGATGTCTTTCTTTGGATTAAAGCCCACCTTCTTTAAAAATGGCACTAATTTCTCTTTACATTCCTCATATCTATCATATAATAGAGAAAAGATGGTTTAGTAAAATGCCACTGAATGACCTTGTGTCAAAATCTGAACTCTCATATTTCACTTTGAGGCTGCTATGCCGTTAATTTCACTATTGACATGAAAACGTGATTTATTTACCTATCCAAGCTCCAGTTCACTGTAGGATCGTCCATTTTGTTAATGAGGACTATCAGGTGTTTGACTCCAGCTGTTTTGGCCAACATGGCGTGTTCACGGGTCTGACCACCCTTTTCGAAGCCTGTCTCAAACTCGCCCTTTCTGGCAGAGATAACCTGAGAAGACGGAATAAAAGAATAAATTCACTAAAAACAAGAATGAAAATATCTGCAAAAAAAAAAAACAAGGTGGGAGGAAAAAACAAACTGAAGCCCTGATAACCTTTATAGAGATTGTGAGGCTGACAGATAAATCAATAGTTTGCTGCAACAAAAGTGAACAGAATTCCTGACATTTTACTGAAAGAAGATAAAGACCTCACATATTTAGCAAACTAGCAGAGATTCAGTCTCCTGACTACAACCTGGATATTTCACCTCCCACACAGTAGCAGACGTACAGCATCTACGCTGTCAGCAGTAAAATATCTAGAATTGTAAGAAACTAACCAGCACTGCCAGGTCAGCCTGTGAGGCTCCACCAATCATATTGGGCACAAAGCTTTTATGGCCCGGGGCATCCAGGATGGTAAAGTGCTTTTTCTCAGTTTCAAAATATGCTCTTCCTACTTCTACTGTTTTCCCCTTGTCTCTCTCCTCCTGGTTGGTATCTAATGCCCATGAGAGATACCTGTAAAGAAAATGTATTCAAATATGATAAAAATGTAACTGAGCAGCTACAAGAACATTACTAACAAAAATGTCTGAATAAATGACAAAGTATTTTTACCATGTCTCCCTGTTCTTTTCTTTTGCTTCCCTTTCATATTTCTCCAGGGTCCGTTTGTCCACCATGCCGGTTAAATACCTAAAAGAAAAAGCTTAGTGTAAATACCTTACAGATTAGCTCATTTAATGAACAGGTTTTAAACAGAAAACGTAAAGGCCGCTTGACTCACATGATCTGGCCACCGATTGTTGACTTGCCAGCATCTAAAACATAAAAACAGAAGAGAAACACGATAAAATTGTGAAAAAACAATAATAATAAAGGTAGAAAAATGAAGTGGCTTCTTTGGAGATAGTGTACACAGACGTACCAACGTGTCCAATGAATACAACATTAACATGTTCTTTCTTTGGGGCATCTGGGAGAGGAGGAGGAAGTTTAGGGGCAGGCATTTCCTCATCCTCCTCCATCATCATCTCATCTTGGGCTTCTTCCCTAGCAGATCCAATCTCCTCCATCGTTCCACCTGCTGCCTCCACCTCATCTGGTTCACCCTTCTCCTCCCACGACTCGGCAGTGCCAGTATCTGTTTCTCCATTCTCCACAGCAGCTGGAGGCACAATGACACCAGCTTTAACATGATATCATTTATTTATTTATATTTTTACAAAGTTTTGTGTATGATATACAACGTGTATCTTAGCAAGCAGATTTTGTAAGTTATTCTACTGTTACTGACTCATTATAGTTGTTTTATTTCCAACGTGTCTCCTATCCATTTACATATACAGCCTTCTTACTGGAGTGAATAAATGACACCAGAGTCTACATTCAGCATTGTTGCGGTTTGAGTAGAAAGCGGATCAGAGATTTATCTCTATCTGCTGTGAACCAGAATAATTAAGCACTTACATGACAAGCTGTGGGACGAGACACACCTACCACTGCATATCAACCTGTAGAGCAGGTCTGGTGTTGGGTGATGGAACAGCACAATGAAAATGCACGTTCAACTACTGGACTATCATTGCTCTTGCAAGAGCTGCTTAATTTAATAAAAAATTATGTTTTGGTTCTCAGGCGCAAGGTGGCAAATGTGACCATCGTAAGTGAATAATAAAGGCAGATTGGGGAGTAAGTGTTTGCTGGCATTGGTAACTCCATGTATACAAACATATTTAATATGTCTGAGAAATCCAGGGCAAATTGTAAGCAGTTTATTTAGATGCTCTGTGAACTGGATGTAGACAGATTTAATAATAAAATCTTTTTTTAGTCTTGGCCATTTCCTACCTATCAGCCAGTTCTCCCTTTTAATGGGACAGCTAACAACCAGGAAAGGCAAAGGCCTATCACATGCTTCCTCCGAGGCACATGAAGCCAGTGCACCACATTTTTTCAAACTCAAAGCAAAATACCATCTACCCACATCTGTATATTTGAGCTTACAGATGCCCTCGATTGTTTAGTGTCTCTGTGACTGATGGGAGACAGAGAGAATACCAACCCTACCTCCCGAGGAGCATGGCCAGTATTGCTCTCTGGGACTTTTAAGATAAGAATATATTTGTGCTCCTCTATCTGTAGGACACAAAACCTCACTAAATAAACGGTCCTTACTGTACAAAGTACTGTTCATGATAAGACTGTCTACTTATCAGACATCACTAAGCAAAGAGTTCTGTAACTGTTCAATAAAGATCAGCAAACATGTCATTCTGGTTATGAATATCACACTGCTGTTTTTTATGAGAGCTTCAGTCCCTGGCTGTAGGTGCAGGAGTTGAGCAGCGACAAGGCATGAAACCTGAGCATGTACAGTCTGTTACATGAGCCAAGCTGCACAACATCCAGTTGGTCTCTATATAGCTGAACTAACACTAATGGCAGTACAACACCATAATTGGTAGAAATACCAGTTCTCTAATTTGTACTAACTGACTTGAACGTTAGCTCTGTTCACTTTAAATTGCAATATATTTAAAGTTAAAGCATACTTACCTACTGGCTCAGAAACCTCCATGTTGGTAACCGTGTCTGGACCTAAAGAGAGAACAACATACTGCTTAAACTGTATGATAGTTTCTGTTAAGTTTTCAGAGCACAAGATGCATGCTGTTAAAATTAGATAATGTGCAAAATTCCCATGTGACATGCATAAATTCTTGCCCCGAAATCCTGGACTGGTATCAGATCCGATCTGTTTGTCAGGGTCACCATAATGTGGGTAAACAGGGGGCTTAAACAGGACTTTACAGAATATACATCTGACAGAATTTATCTGAACCGAGTAAATAAATCCCTGCTGTGTGTGTGTGTATGTGTGTGTGTAGAGTTAGACATAAAGAAACAAAATCTGGCAGTGGACATAATGGACATTGTTACTCACCACTAACATTACTGACTAAATAATTACTGACATTACTTAGAAACAAAGGTACAATAAACTATAAACTGTACAAACACACAGTTTCAGTTGGGGACGCTGTAACCTAGTGGTTAATGAGCTGGATCACCAACCAGAAGGTTGTGATTTCGAGTCCCACTGCTGGGCCCCTGACCAAGGCCCCTAACCCTCAATTGCTCAGTTGTATAAAATGAGATAAAAGTGTAAGTCGCTGTGGATCAGGACGTCTGCTAAACGCTGTAAATGTAGATACAGTACAGTAATCACTGGAGTCCACAGCTGACGTCGTCTTTAGTAGCCATTTTCCCCCCAACACAAAATAAACAGGACACGTTAACACAAAACACCACTTTCATTAAACTCTTTAATAATTATTATACACATACATACACGAATTAGTGCGCTAACTGTCACAATTCTGTAAAATCTCCCGGTTTGTCAAACCCCTGACAGCTGTTCAGCGTGGCAGCTAAAGCTAACTAGCTCACTGCAGACTGCAGCTTTTCCCTGAAACGATCAGTTTGTTAGCACCGAGCAGGACCGTGTGTGTGTGTGTGTGTGTGTGTGTGTGTGTGTGTGTTTACCGTGGGACCCGGTGCTGTGTGGGGACGCTCTGGGTACAAAAGAGGGTACAAACTCTGGTGCGTTGACGTTGAGGCCGATGAAGGCAGACTGGAGTTCGGTGTCCGCTTGGGCCTCCACATCGTCCTCCTCCCAGCTCTCAGGCGCAGAGTCTCTCTGGTCCATAGCGAGATCCGACTACAGCCGCTTGTCCACGATACACAGTTACACCCGGACACCTTCACCTTCTCTTTACCTGCTCCAGAGAACCGTGTGTGTGTGTGTGTGTGTGTGTGTGCAGAAGAGTGAGCGGATTTACAACATGAACCTGCTGCTCTTCCGCTCCCACAGTGCGGACACGGTGCGTTCAGTGTGAAGCCAGACACGATGGAGCAGGATAACGACCACCAAATGAATAGTTCTCATCATGAAAAACTCTTTAACACGTTTATACGTCAACTCTAAACTCAAAAGCTGATTGTGCGGTTCACTAACAGGTCTTGTAAAACGTCTTGTAGAAAACCTACATGAATTCTGTGTTTATAAATTAAACCCTTATTCTGAAAACGTTTCATTTGATAGATTTTGTAGGGAAGAATGTACCCCTTGTTTTTCCCACATGTATGTAGTTGAAATGAACAGAAGACCTGTTATATCCAAAGGAAGCTTTAAACATGTGTGATGCTTTTAGAGATTTGACTTATTTTCAGTACAGCACACTGTTGCTCTGTTATTTTTTTTTTTGTATTTCATCTGTGATTCTCCTTTTCTTTTTGGCATGAATAACATCACACTGTCAGTTAAGGAAGTCTGGTCTGCCACAGGAGCTGTTGTTGCAGTTCTACACTGCAGTCATTGAATCTGTCCTCTGCACATCCATCACCATCTGGTTTGGTGCAGCAACAAAACAGGACAGGAACAGACTACTCCCCCTGCCCACTCCCCAGGACTTGTACTGTACCATACAAGAACCAGAAACCGGGCAGGAAAAAATCACTGGACACAACCTCTTTCAGCTCTTCCCTTCTGGCAGACGCTACAGAACTTTGTTTACCAAAACTGACAGACACAGGAACAGTTTCTTTCCCAAGGCAATCACCCTGATTAATGACTCACCATAATTATATTCACTCCTTCATATCTATATGTACTGCATCATCGGACCTGTCAGTCATCACATCATCCGTATATGTTACACACATTACTGCTGCTGTATATTGTACAAAAGCATAATATTTCACAATACTGTAATTTGCACTACCATGCATTTCTCACACTTTATCTACATAACTGATCAGTCGTATATTCTGTATTCATATTTAATACTCGTACTGTCTATATTGTCTCACACCATCTGTATTGTTTTGTATAGTCTGTTTTTGTCTTGTATATTTAAAGCTAAAGTGTTATTTATGTCTGTACTTTTGAGAGTCACAACAGCTGGAACCAAATTCCTTGTGTGTGTCGACACACTTGGCCAATAAACCTGATTCTGATCAGTATCATAAGTGTCACAGACAAATTTCTTGGTCCTTTGTTGGAGAAAAAGGTTCAGCAGGGCTTTTATCATCACTTCTGTGATCAGGCTTGCATCTCCAGTGCATTAAAGCGAGGCTCCTTAGACTCTTTAGTCTACACCCAGACAGACCACCTTGATTTGGATGTTATGATGTTCATCATGTTTACTCGTTTTTCTCTGATTTATGTAAACAACAGGATTTGTTTTACATGATGACATAAATGAATACATCCCAGCAGACTAAAAACGCTAATATATGGGATTAAAATCTTTATTGATATATCGAAATAAAAAAATATCAATAAAAGTAATGTGTGTTTAGTGACAGTGTATTGTATATTCTAGTTGTTTCGTGTGAGCACCTTCAACCGAAGAACTCTCTGTAGTGAATGCATCATTTCATCAGACAAGGTTTTTTTCTTAGTAAAGTGAAATGAATGTAGACAGAAATAAATGCAGACAGACATTAGAGATTAGGTTTTAAAAAAATGCAGGCATGTTTCTTTGTCAAAGAAAATTGTAGTAAGTCCAACATTTTATTGGGGGAAAACCCCACACGGAGGTGGCGATCAAATAAATCTATAAATAAACAAATAAACAAACAGTTGTATTTAGATCTGAATGCATATAGTATCCCACTAACAAACCATGTGATTTGCTTTCACCTGAGATATTCTTGTTTTACTCTTTTGCATCTGCCACTCCTCCAGCAGTAATGGCAAAGGTAGCTTCATTTTCTGGCATGTCAGGGCTTGAAAGAAGGAGATAATCCTTTTAACTTTCTTTTTTATCTGCAGTTCGCATTAACATCAGCAATCAGCTCACACAACTTAATGAGTTATTATTTGATAAGTTATAGGTTTTAGTTATTTTACAGTATATTAGTTTAGCCAGAATTACCTGTCAAAGATTTTGGCAATTCTCATTTCACCACGTCCTTTCCTCAGACTTATGCGTGTGGTGGAAGCATGCGCTAGTATGTGACCTCCGATGGGCTTTTTGGGATCTGCTTGAAATCTTTAAAAGAGTGGTTAGAAATTGGCTGCTGCACCTACACATGACATCTTCATTAGAGATACATGGTTTTAGTTACCTTTGACCCAAATGCTGTTTGGTCATGCTGATAATGACCTTCAGAACTGACACGTCACTGCAGTTATCTGTAACGTAACCAGCATTTGAAAGAAAATTTTAATACTTACGTCATCCCGGCTCCTGGGTCTGCTGTCATCTGATTGGTGACAAACACTCCAACATTGTACTCTGTCAGAATTGAAATACAAACATTTTGATCAGACAGGGGTTGAATTATTTATTCAGTGTTTTTATTTTCAGTCAATTAGTTGGTCTCATGTCCCAGGTCAAATCTAACAAGTGAAAATATTATCAATAGAGTATAACATATCGAGTGTTTCCTATTATAACACTACAATGACCAATATATAATCATATGAAAGTATGAAAGTAACAAAACTATCTGCAAATAAAATAATAATTTAAAACTTATAATGTAAATGTAAATTACAAGTTAAGTAATGTTATATCTGATTCATAAAAATCAAGAATTTTTTTGTAAATGTACGTCAATTGCTAACCCAAAAATTCACAACTTTTACCTCAGAGGTGTCCAATCTTAGCCGGTGTGGTAAGATCTAAGCCCAGTGTGGGTGCAGGTTTTCACACATTTAATCAGCTGACACTGGTTTAAAAATACTATGAAGTGTGACTTCTGCATAGTTGGAATAAATATTTACACCGACCACTTACACCACTCACACCGACCCTTTCTGGATAAGACTGGACGCCCCTGTTTCAGCTTAAATGTTATACAGACACTACATTTTAAAGCTCAAACCAATAAAAAAAGAAGAAATTTTGGTACATTTTAGCATTTCGGATGAACATAGTTATTGTATATGAATATGAATGTATATGAATATGAATGTTATGGACATTTTGTGACATAAAACTGACCTTCTGAAATCTTTTGCAGCCTGGAAAGCATCTGTGCCAGCTTCTGTTGTCTCTCTGCAAGCTCACCTCGACCTGAGAAGTCCACTCGGAACAGAGCCATGATGGAGTCTATGATCTAAACAACACAAAGGTCGGGGTAAAAACAGTAGAATGTTATATTAATCCGAACTAATAACAAAGCAATAAAAAATGGAACAAATATTGTTCCAAAAGTGTGTTTTATTTTTTTTTCTTTCTCTTCCTGTTACTTGCCAAGAGCTTAAAGATGCCTCCCTCCTCATGAAATTTGGCTGCCACAAAGTCTAACAGCTCCATCTGATGTTCACCTAAAATGGCAAGAACCAAAAACAATGCACAAAATATCTACAAAATACGGCATAAAAGTGAAGATAAGCTCAATAATATTTATGTCTTACTGGTATAAGCACGGGCATACAGCACGTTATCAAGGACTGCATCATGATCCACATTGAACCTGTCTGCAATGTCCTTCAGCCTGTCTGGGCGACTGAGAATTACAGATAAAGAACAAAAAGACTAGAAGCAACAGAACACATCACAGACAGTAAGGAGGCTGGGAAAATAACCAGACTCTTAGATTCTTAAATATTCTCTATTAAAATAACTCTACATAAGCTTATAATTACTTCTAATTGCAAAATGTCTAATGTTTTTCATGATGGATGAAAATGATTCCTTATCAACTGTGGTCATAAAAAGGGCGAAAAACAAGATGTAGCCTATAGAAAATAAAAACTTAATTGATGCTTAACCAAAGTGTGAGGTGTCTAAAGATTCCTGAAGGATACAAAGTATTTTCCGAATCGATGAAGATGACCTTTCCTCCAGTATATCCATTCTCACCAGGCAACTGGGCTGTAACTATAAAGACGGTTCAGAGCTCATATGCAGGCATTTAAAGAAAGCAATATAACCTGCTCAGAATTCTAGTCAAAATTTTATCACAGTGTCCTAATGTCATACCAGTAGAATCACTGTGAAAGATATTTTGTCACCTACCACACAGCGTGTGAGAGAGTTGAGTCTTTCCTGTTCTAAACTCTGCATAAAAATATTTTAATTAAAAAACAGATCAGATAAGAAGTGATAAAATGAGAGGACAATAGATTATAACTGCAACTTACCTCCAAAAGCTTCAGTGATCGCCATACTCTCTACTCCCCCTCCAAGAAGTTTACTAAAGAGATTAAATAAAATCCTCGATTGTAAACATACGGCTAAGTACAATATATTTCCTTGGGTTGTAAGGAAATACACTACAGAGATATTATGGTAGCAATAAATATAGTGACGCTTACCATAATATACATCATAGTATGAAAGCTATGTCATAATGTAGCAAGACTACAATAATCATAACCAGTTAATATTGTAATTTATTTGTGTACCATACCATACTGTATGTAATTTGTATCAGAGCTGAAGTGAAACAGAAATGTACGAAAGACCAAAATGTTAGAGGTGAAATAAGACACCACTGTGATACCTCAGATACCACTGTGCCGATTATAATACAGTGCTAGATGAAGGACTGCGCTTACATGTTATACAATAGAGGTGTAACAATACACTCTGGTCACAATTTGACTCTTTTCAAAATACAACATTTACGATTCTATTCGATTCAATTTGTAGTAAATTTGAACAGAACCCTAATGAGGAAAAATTAGGACCGAAAAATAGATTTTTTTATTTCTGTATAAAAAGGAATACAAAACAATGTGCATGTTTGTCTGAAACTAAATACATTTTAAACCTGTTATTGCCAGAGGTTTAATATATACTTAAACAAACTGTACTAAAGGTTCACCAAGTCTTAAATGTAAACACATTCATTTATAAATTCAACTAAATGTTTCGGACAAGTGTCTGAACTGGGTACTTTGAAAATGATCAAGTGAAAGATAATGAGCTGAGGAGCAGAAATATATTAAGTTCAGCTAAAATGACATTTCTACAACCCCTTTCTCGAGCAGTATAGATTACAGAGGTGTGTAGATGGTGTTGTTCGAAAGAACAGAAGCGCTATATTGTGGCCATGCAGCTGTATATAATGTATAACGCATGTCAATCAAATCAGAGCTATTGAACTTGGGTCAATTCACAAGTGCAGATGGTTTCTGATTTGGTAATGTTAACTCTAAAGGGTTTGCAGATTGAGACCTCTGGTGTTCAAACAATGCATCTGCATCTCATGCATAAATAATAGAATACAGATATCACATTTTTCCATGAAGTACATCACATATTTGCATTGTGTTGCATTGTCATATTGTCAATACATATTGTTACACCCATTACAAACTGCTTTATAATGCTAATGATATACCGTATAATACTATCTACAATATCTTTCTTACTCAAACTCCAAACTGCCTGTTGTGATGTGGAATACTTGTTTTCTTTTCATACTGTATTCTGAAGCTGTCTGAAATCCGTTCATCTAAAGCAAACAAAATAAAAAACAACTTTTTAAAACATTTACAGACTAGACAACATTCAACGCGTCATCCATTAACAACAGTCCCTTATAAAAATCCTGTAAAACATTTCCAAATGATGTTTGAAAGTGAACATTACCAGCAACTTCCCAGCAGCTTCCTTGATTTTCTCCACTTTGGCCTCAGACAGACCCTTAACATTACAGAGGGAACGGCGTGTGGTCATCTGGATCCCTTTTATAGTACATATTCCCACTGACTTCAGCTTTTTGATATCTGCCATGTTCTATGAAGAGCGCACAAAGAATACAACAGGCTGTCATAATGTTACTTGATCCTGTTATAACATTAAAATGTCATCATGTCATTTTACTCACAATGCCATATTTCTGAAGGAGTTCAATGTCTTGGAAGAAAGATTCCTGGAAGTTAACAGAAATAATAAAAACTTCATTCTTCTTGGTTAAACTAGTTTAGATGTCATCATACAGTAAGTGACATAAACTAAAGTGATTAGTCCTGATGAATCTGAGGCTATGTTCAATGTTCGTGTTCATCATAATCATTAGCTCACCTCATCATCATGAAACCCTGCCTCATCTTCCACAACTTGGTCCTCCACCGACTTCATACTGTGAAAGACCATCAAGTTTATTTAAGATATCAGTTATTGTACAGTTTTCTGTCAAACACAAAGCTACATTAGCTACATGCTAATGAGTTCAGCTGATTGCTAACAGCTAGTTCTTCTGATTTAATCCTCACATTTGTTTCTGTAATGATTAAAAAAATACACCTTTTGTGAAAAAACGTCCATTAACACACACTCACTCACCTGTAAAGCAAACAAACCGTCGAGTAAACGAAATATAATCACTGCAGATTTGAACCAGTGATACAAAAGCTGCCAATCGCCTCAGAAATAAAGAGCGCTCGAGCGCACACAGAGGTACGTCACACACACACCCCTCTACACACACACACACACTCCTCACACACACCGCTACAAGCTTTCTGATTTTTAATGTTAACATTACCATTAACATTATAAGTTCATGTCCTGCAGCTTTATGAAAGAATGTGTTTGACTGCTGCCATTTGCTACATCCCACTATAATAAACAATGGATGTATGTCTGGAAATATTTTCACAATTTGTTTATAGGCTTCATGCATCAGTTGTTGCTCTTGTTTCATTCATCCATCCATCCATCCATTCATTCATTTATCCATTCATCCATCCATTCATTCATTCATTCATTCATTTATCCATCCATCCATTCATTCATCCATCCATCCATTAATCCATCCATCCATTCATTCATTCATCCATTCATTCATTCATCTTTAATAATAACCAGGTCAGGGTTGCAGTACATTCAGATCTCTGATGGTGGTTTTTGTGGTGGTGTTTATTATCATTGGTTATAGAAAAGAATTAGATCATTTTATACTCATTAAACCATAGATTGAGCCCTCATGCTCTTTGGTTGGGAACATTGTCATCCAGGAAAAAACATTTCATCACTCGATAAAAGTGATCAGACAGATTTTTTAAAAACATAGAGAATAGAATATTTTTATGGACTTCCATAGTGTAGTCTATGGGTCATACTGGGTGTATGCCACACATGAATATAAATTTTAGGCCATAAAAGTAACCTGGTTCTCTGAAAGCACAAGAATTTTATCTCAATGGGATATGCGTCTTTAAACTGTCTCTCATAAATACTACTGCATTACACCATTTAGGGTTGCTTACAGATTAAACCTTAATGAAGCAGTACAGTACATTGTTCAAAAATCCCTCTTATACAGGTGCCTAATAGCAGCACTGCCATCAGACCTAAAAGCTTGGTGTCTCAATACACCCTCTCTGTGGAACAGAGACAGGCCCAACTGAATAGCCTGCACATTGTCTGCCGATAAGCATGCTCTGAATGTCACTGCATTCAAGGTCAACCCTAAGAATATCTGTGTTTGGTTCAGTGTGCTCTTGTCCGAATTAATTGTGACAGCTAATCGTCTCACCATATAAAGTGGTCACCACCGTTAATGGGACATGAGTGCCATTTAGGGCTATTATTTCTAAGCGCTTATATATAGACAGTATATACAGTACTGTGCAAAAGTTTTAGGCAGGTGTGAAAAAATGCTGTAAACAAAGAATGCTTTCAAAAATGGAAGTGTTAAACATTTATTTTCATAAATGAACAAAATGCAGTGAATGAACAGAAGAGAAATCTAAATCAAATCAATATTTGGTGTGACCACCCTTTGCCTTCAAAACAGCAGAAATTCATCTAGGTGCACTTGCACACAGTTTTTGAAGGAACTCGGCTGGTAGGTTGTTCCAAACATCTTGGAGAACTAACCACAGATCTTCTGTGGATGTTGGCTTTCTCACATCCTTCTCTCTCTTCATGTACTCCCAGACACAGTCGATGATGTTGAGATCAGGGCTCTGTGGGGGCCATGCCATCACTTCATGCTGGTTTGAAGGCAAAAGGTAGTGACACCAAATATTGATTTGATTTAGATTTTTCTTTTGTTTGCTCACTTTGCATTTTGTAAATTGACAGAAATAAACACTCATTATTTATATTCCTGAAAGCATTCTTTGTTTACAGCATTTTTTCACACCTGCCTAAAACTTTTGCACAGTACTGTACATATATATATATATATATATATATATATATATATATATATATATATATATATATATATATATGTATATGTACATGTATATATGTGTGTGTGTTTTGCACCTAAAGGCTTTTTATGCTACTGGCCACTTAGGAACATAAGTATTTAAATGTTCCCTGGACCTGAAGCCTGAATGCACTCCTTTAAATATTTGTATTGAAAGGGGGCACTTGTTTGTGCTTATAAGACTCAACTGGAGCACTGAATGACTGCCAATGTGTATGGGAGAGGCCCTTTGCATCCTGAGGAAGCATAGTTAGTGCACACACTTCTTTTACATTGTGGCCAATGAAGGCCTAAAAAGGCCTTTTGAATCAAAAGGCACATTCTAGCAATTGCAACTTTTAACTATGGGAAAAACTTGACAGATTGAACCTCCATGCTTTCACCTGAGAGCCTGGATACTTAATCACATATATGAATGTGAAGGCAGAGGTCTGTGACTACGCACACTTCATCTCACTACACCGAACAGGATGAAACCGTAATTTCTTCCTTCAGTTATGCCTGATAGGCCAATAGCAATGACAAAACATTCAGGGTTCTGACCGAGATGGCCACTACTTTGTAACATTTCTCAGTCACAGAGGACTGGAGATAATCAGCCTTAAGAAGGTTAGGCCCCACCACAGTCAGGGTGGATTTCTGTGTGAGATGGAGTTGTGATGCCTTACAATGTTCCATTGAAGGTAGGTTGGTGTATCCACTCTCTACCAGGTAGACCCAATCAAATGCTGACACTCAATGGATTTGGTTTTTACAGGAAAGTGGAATGCTCCTTGAACAAGTGGATTTATTTCAAAAGTCTGATTGCAATTGCATGATTGTTCATGCTCAGAAATACAAATCTAAGCTTTGCCCTTTTCCATGGTGTCCTTGGAAACAACATGTCCTTTTCAAAGTACATCAGAGTAAGGTACTGAGTAAAGCTACTTTTTGGAGACAGGCTAGCCTTGAAGTGAAGAGTTTAGATCAGGCGGCATTTGGTGACCGAACTGGTAACTTGCTCTGTACACACAATCCCAGAGGTGCTTCTGAGATTGTGAATAGATTTTAGACTGTCATGGTGCCAAGATGATGTAAGCCATAGCTCTGAGACACATTACATCTGCCAGCCCACTCTGTCTAGCATAACAAAAGGGCCAGTTCCCATTGTAAGGTACTGACATATATGAACTTCTTACCAAATATGGTGAAGCATGAATCATTTTCCATATCTCTGTAGACTTTGCTTTCAAATTTGCAATCATCTTTGCACAGAAACCCTAGTATAATATCCCTCCCTAAGAAGACTGCTGTTGCTGACATTCTCCCTGACTTTTAACAATTGCTTTTCTTTTTTCTCCTTAATATTTCAGTTAAAGCAGATGTCATTTAGTTTTCTATTAAAATCATAACTAGCATGAATTGGTTGTTCTTTTCCAAATTGTGAACAACATGTTCAAAAATGCCTCAGAGCATGGTAGGACATTGAATAAGTCCATCATTCACTGTGTTCAGTTTTAATTCATCCACCCCATTCATTCAGGTGTTGCTTTTAATGCATGTGGATTTGAAATAAGTGTCAAGCTATAAAAATGAGTTTGAATAGAATGTAATTAAATATAACTTGTATTTTCATGGATATATTACTAGGGTTGCACCATTAAACATCAAGATCAAGTTGTTGTTTTTTCTTGTTTAATTTTAAGACATTAGATATACATTGATATTCTAAAGACTTTCTGGAGGAGCAGAGAAGAAGGACTTTCTATGGAGGTGTTGCAGATGTTGCACGATGCCTTTCTATCATTTAGGCCCTTCTCTGTTTCTGACCTTCTGTAGCAATAGACATTTTGATTAAAGAATATACAAGATAATCTGTTGCCGTTTGCTGTTATATTCATACCGATTCCACTTTGTCATGAATTAAAATAACTCTTACTTAGGAGCCTTAAACATTCATAAGAAATGACAGACAGCCCAAATCCTTTAATCTTTCTGAATGGGCAAGACATTCAAAATTTAACCCTCAATTTTTTTTGACTAATGCATGTTCAAACAAAGATATACATGTAAATACAAAAAAAACAAACAAAAAAAAAAAACACTGGAAATTGAATGACTGATTTCATAAAAGAAGCCAGCTCATGTCTCCTCTTCTTCTCCATTGTGATGACTCTTTTCCAAGTCCCCTGTGAACTGCAACTTAAGGATAAGGTATGAGACATTTCTTCAGACCTTTCCAGGAGCAACAGGTGACATTCCTGGAATGACACCAGAAATTCCCGCATTTGGCCCCAACAGGATCTGAGTAAACAAAATCCATAATCTTTTATTAAACACATAATTAAAAAAATCAGGCAATTAAATTTTTCATACACAGTACAAAAGAACAGACACCTTTTGTAACACCTGCTGTAATTATCACACCTACTGTGTGTACTGTAAAAATAAGAAAGAATAACACTTATCACCACTAAATATGCTACCAAGGTTTTAACAGATATTAAAGGAAATGGAAAAAAAAATTCTATATCCGTTTAGTTTTGGGGGAACCCTCAGTTCATTGGTAAACATTACCTGTCTCTGTTGTTGTAGCTGTTGCTGTTCCAGCTGTAGTCTCTCTGTTTCAAACACGACGGGAAGAACCAGGATCATAAATGATGTGGTGCCGATCCACAGAGCGGTGCGGGAAAAGCTACAGGAGAACAAGAAATTGGGGGAACATTACGACTAAAAATTACAATGTTACATTACGGCATAAATAACATGAGCCCGATAAATCCAGACCAGTACCTGTAAACTTTTTTCGCAAGGGACAGCGAGCACTGTGCTGATACTTCTGCTGCTGAGCGCAGCGTGTCAGGGAACATCTCTGTTAATCCCCATAGCCTCTCCATCATGGTTTCATCTAGCTGATAGGAAAAGAACACAACCTATCAGTTAAACACTTGAGATGTCACCAAATTTCTCCCAAGATGCTTACGGTAGTGGTTTTCTGTGTGGGTCCGAGAAGCACAGCCAGCAGGTCATTGAAGATTAACTTAGTTACATAAATAGAAATCACAACATTTTCCCAGTTATCAATGTTGTCTTTGTTATTAAGTTCTTAGCCTGTTAATCCACACAATTGAACAAAATGTGGTGTTAAGTTAAAAGATTAATAAATAAATAAATAATAAAAAAGGGTGTCTCTAATGAACAGATAAAAAGCTGTTCTATGGATTTAAACCATGTTCATGAATTAGATCTATTGTAAGAGGCATCAGCATAATTAAGCTGACAGTATGACAACTTATTGTCAAAATTGCATTTGTTCAAGTAAGGCAAGTGTATACATATATTTAGATGAATTGTATTCGTAGAATTCAATTCAGGGAGTAAATATCCGAATATATTAGTTTAAAATAACACATGTAAAAAAAAATTTTTTTTTGCACACTTAACAAAAAGTTGAGTCTTCGGAGTAACTAATTTTCATATGATTTCGTTATATACATTTGACATTTTCTGAATGATCCATGGCTGATTAATAGAGTTCAGTATGACTATGGAAAAGGACCCATTGGGGCTCAGCAGTAAAATCACCACCATGAACCTGGACGAGTTCAAATGAATGACCACAGATCACGTGATCTCGCAAAATGAAGCGCTATTATGATAAATTATGAAGGAAAAAAATGTTCTGAAGGCTTTATCTTGGTCTTATTGTGCTTGCTATTCAAAAAAATATATGATCTAATCTGCACAGTCTACATAACACTGAGTACACCTCAATGAAAGAAGGCTGGACAGGAGATGAAAACAGGAAGCTAGTACAGGATGGAGAAATATATTTTAGCAACTGAACCCTTCTTAGCTTCACTGTCTGTTGGTTAAGCAGAGTACTACACCCAGGTAAGTTCACTCACGTCATCATCGTCGTCTCCTTCGATGTCGTCTTCAGGTGGCCGAGTATCCACAGGCCCAGAGACAGGAGACACCGCCGACACCGCAGCCATCAGCCTTACACTTAACTACCTGAACACAGCAATGAGAACTCACCTGATGCCTGTGGTACTTGTAAAACGATCAACCGCTCGATCTACTCTGACACTACTGACAACGAATAAGCGAGCAAAAGAAACCGAGAGCGTTAATTGTACCCCAGCCGGAGGTCAAGTCGGTTACATGTGCACCAAAATGAAGGTACTGTTCTTTGCCTGCTGCAGCGCACAAGCGCGAAAATGAAAATGGCGCCACCTGCTGCACGGGAGGACTTTCTAATACGAGTAGTGAAAAATAGGAACAGTTATATTACAGTTGTAAGGAGAAGTTAAAATAACCACCGGGGTTTTCCTGCAACAACTGAAACTTCATGACGAAAAACCAACAGAGATTTGTGTGAGAGGAACCTAATAAACTAATATTCTTTACCGAGAATCTCTGACTCTCCAAATATAACATATTTAGGGTTCAAGCGCAAAGCGCTGGAAACCTATTGTTTTCGTTAGGTTTTTTATTATTATTATTATTATTATTCCGCCCTACAAACGATCGTGCAGCCCAAACCGTAAGGCCTAGAGAGCCCAAACTTGGTCAGATGGTAGTACTGCTCCCAGTTACTCAGGGCCAAGGTCTCAGTGGAATCGGCCCTCAACGCGTTTGTGCCCATAACCCCTAAACTGTATGTCCAAATCTCAAGTGCTTTATATCATTGGAATCCTTGGCTCATGACTTAAAAAACGTATATCTCCGATTTCATTTCCGCCATTAAATTTTTTCGCTATAGTGCATTTTGTCCGAAACCTACTTTTGCGACCTAGTCCTAGGTTTTTCGCATGATCGAGACCAATCCAGTGCAGTAATATTCTCTGGAGTCTCAATGTCAATAATTATCGAAAAAAAGTCGAAATTTTGATTCAGGGTCCTTAAGGGGCCCCAAAACGTTCGGACTGTGAGGAGCCAGTTTTACTAAAATGTCAATAACTCAAGAACTAAATGAGCTATCAACACCAAACCTGGGACACATGTTTGTTCTTGTTCTCTCTCTCTCTCTTTGCTCCACTATCTATCTTTTTAGATCCCTACCATTGGACATCTCCTGTCAATCTTCATTATCCTGTGTGATATCACCCGTCGATCCACCAATCAACCAGAATCAGAATCAGAATTAGAATCAGAAACAGAGACAGAAACACAAGGAGAAAGATGTGGCTAATTTGTTAGAGGGCTCTATTGTTGTTCATTCGGTTTTAGTATGTCAGACTGTCCATGTATCCCAATTTCTTAGTTATTTTGTGTATGTGACTTGCGGGTCACTTTGTGTGTGTGACTTGAGGGTCACTCGTTCTGCATCTGGATGCTTGTGTTTCTTCGCTTTATGACTTTGTTTATTTTAGGGAAAACTGGACAGGTGAGTACTTCACGTGACATATATTGTGCAACACGTTGGTAAGCTTTTCTGTATTAGAGACACTAGGTTAGGAGCGGGTGGCTTAGTGGTTAGCACGTTCGCCTCACACCTCCAGGTTCGGGGTCCGATTCCCGCCTCCACCTTGCGTGTGTGGAGTTTGCATGTTCTCCCCGTGCCTCGGGGGTTCCCTCCGGGTACTCCGGTTTCCTCCCCCGGTCCAAAGACATGCATGGTAGGTTGATTGGCATCTCTGGAAAATTGTCCCTAATGTGTGATTGCGTGTGTGAATGTGAGTGTGTGTGTGTGCCCTGCGATGGGTTGGCACTCCGTCCAGGGTGTATCCTGCCTTGATGCCCAATGACGCCTGAGATAGGCACAGGCTCCCCGTGACCCGAGGTAGTTCGGATAAGCGGTAGAAGATGAATGAATGAATGTTAAGTTTATATATGTTTACATTTATGTAAACATATACATATATATACATATACATATTTATATTTATATGTTAACATGACATTGATATACATAAACATATATAAACTTATAAACTTAACATGTTTTATATATATATATATATATATATCAGTGACATGTTAAAATAATATAAACATGTTTATATTATAAACAAATATGTTATATATATATATATATAAACTTGTTTATAATATAAATGGCACATCTGTTATACTGTGGTTAAATAAATACACTGTTTCTTTATTTGCCATTTTGTGCTGCCGTCATGTTGTTTACAAGACTCGGGACTGTGGAGGTGTTTTAGGCTCCGCCCACATTCTTGGAGCTGTACGTCATCGCGTGTTTTTTTTTTAATGAATGAAACAATCCCACGGACAGACGGTGAGTAATTCCGGGAAAAGGCGGACTGTGGTGTTGTAGTGTAAAGTTGCTGTATTTGTTCATGTAAGTTATCTAGTTGTGAATGTGAAGAACATCGACGAATATCTGTTTTTTGGCTACGTCGGAAGGGCAGAAGTTCAAGTCCACAGCAGGCGAGTCTTTTTCTTCCGTTTGTTTACAACATCGCTAACGTACGGAATAATCCGCCCAGTAATGCTATGTGGCTAACAAGCTAGCTCATGCTTCGGGGAGGCTGTAATTAGCTCTTCTCTTCTATGTTAGTCATCATTCAGTAACTCATTATTGTGTTAGCAGATTTTATTTTTGCATCTGAGTGAGTGGAAGTGTTGAATGTTTTTATTTTATAAAGATAGATAAGGATGTTTGAGCTGTTTACCACCGAACGTACAAGTTGACAGCACTAGCTGACTAGCTAGCTGTTAGCCACACGCTAATGACTAAGCTTTGTTTTTACTTTTTATTGGAAAATATCTAGCTGTATTAAGACTGGTCGTGTTTATTAATCTCTAGTTTTCACCTACATCATCTGAGATCTGGGAAGTTAGTGATTTATTATGTATTATGTCATTTATTAAACCAAAACAGATAAAAATTTCCACCTATAAGACAACACTGTCGTGTAAAAACCTGTAGATCTAATAAACATCGTTGAAGATGTTTAATAAACTGTGTCTAACCTTTTCATTGCTGACGTTTGTGATATATGTTTGACATCAGCAGTTTTGTAGCTTGTGAGATCAAGCACGTTTGGCTTGTTTTTCTCATGAGCAGGTTCATACACTGGGAGAGATATTAGATAAACAGCGCCATGTTAGAAAGAAATGATACGTTTCTATGTGTAGAATAAATCTATGTGATTGACATTCAGTCACAATGGCAGTGAAGGCCATGAGGACAGGACTTGTGCTGAATCATGGCTGAACAGCAATACATGCTAAGAGTGCGGCCCACACACTTCTCCTTTCAGCAGTGTGTTGGCCAACAGATCTGTGTTTAATCTGTATTCACCTGCTGTCAGGAAGCCTGCTTCTCATTGTGGATATTTCACACACTACATACAAACCTGGTCATTTCTCTTCACGTGTATCGGTGTACATGCTGCAGTGTTGGTCTGTGTGTGAGTTAGGAGTCTGAATACTGGGGTGTGAATATCCTGTCTGTTTCTGGTGGTGAATGTTGTTCATACATTGTCAGTGTATTTAAAAAAAAATATCTAAATTTAAGGATGCTTAACATGTTTCTCAAATAAAGAAACCATGTCTGAAACATCTTAGTGAACTTTTTTCCAGCTTAAGGCAGAATACGTTGTGTTCCTGGTTTCTTTTGCAGTAATAGGTGTTACGCTCAGCCCGAACTGTAAAACACTGGGGAAAATATTCATTTGTGGATAAATTATGGCGATTCAACATAAAGTGTGTGTTTTTGTTTTTGTGTTTACAGAAATTCTAAAAACAAAGCAAAACAAAAGCAACCATGACATCAGACAGCAGAGCCAGCAAAGCCCTACAGGTAAAAATAAGTGATTATACATGTCTCTATCAGAATATATTTTTCAATACAGATGTTTATTTGCAGACATGTTACGTCAAAATCAAAGAGTGTTGTTTATTCAGGAGCTGGGATCTCATTTGCCCTTTATTTTTAGGTAAAGAGAGAGTGTGGAGAGAACGTTCCCGTGCTGTCGGACAGTGAGCTCATGTCTCTGTCGGTGCGTGAGCTGAACTTGCACCTTCGTGGTTTGTCCAGAGAAGAGATCCAGAAACTCAAGCAGAGGCGGCGTACATTGAAGAATCGTGGCTATGCAGCCAGCTGCAGGGTTAAGCGCGTGTCCCAGCGCGAGGCCTTGGAGCAGCAGAAGAAGGAGCTGCAACGCGAGGTGGAACGGCTCGGAGCAGAGAACGCAGGCATGCGCAGGGAGCTGGAGGGGCTTGGGGCTCGACTTGCAGCACTGCAGCGCTTTGCCCGCAGCCTTGATTCGGCAGGAGGCAGCATTCTAGCAACAGCGCCTCGCCTCAACACTGCGTCTGTCATCACCATAGTGAAGAGCCCGCAGCAAAGCCACGGCCCCAGAGAGCAAGAAGCATCCTAGGGATGAGTCATACCGGCAATACGCAAACACACTCACAAACATGTAGAAGTACAAGGTACACAACAACTGGACCATCTAAGCTGAACTGAATGACTGCCAAACATATAGGAATGTTACACAACAAATAGTTGTGTAAGTGAAGTCATTGATACCAGTGATGCAGGATTGCTTTCAGAATCTTTGGCTGTATCTTCATTACCCAAAAGTTGCATTTGATTAACATTCTGTTTATTGGTTAATTGGACCATATAAATCACGGGAATGCAGGGCATGTCTGCATTGTTTAAGTGTTTTTGGTGAGAACAGATTATTTTGTTTGAATTTGAGAGTTATTTGACTGTATTCACCTGTTTTATGTTTGGTCTATTACATTTGTTTAACTAACACATAAATAGGGTAATGTTGGGAAGTTTACATGTAACTTTGTGCAAAATTCTTTGAAATATACCATTCATATTTATATGCCCAATATTTGTCAGATGGAAAAACTAGTCACAACTGTAGAGAACGTCTTTACTGAATTAATAATTAAGCTTGACTTAATAACTCTGACTACCAACTCATTTTAAGTTGGCAAATATTGCTGGATATATTCATATTCATAGTTCTAATTAAGAAACAATCATAATTAGTTATGATTAACGTAATGCCACGCCACGTCAATGCAAGCTTCTTTATACATTCTCACAAACATGTTCAGTAGTTAATTTGCAACACACAGAGATTTCTTTTTATCCGCCTTTGCAATGAAGACCTAAAAGCTAGAGTGCTGTGATTTTACGTACAAATACTGTTTATGTATAAGTAGTTTGGGAATATTTGTATGTCCGATTATTGTAATGGTGTGATTTGTATTTGTATTCAGTTATGCCAAGGTGTTTCCACACCTGCTCTTCACAGAATATTTTAGTGTCTTCCTTACTCCAACACTCGATTTAGCTGATTAATCTGAGATGGGGAACAGGAAGATGCTAAAATGATCAGGACAGGGCTGGAATATGTTCCAGTACGTGTGATGACTGTAGTTGTGCTAATACATTATAGTTCTTTTCTACGTAAATGTAGATTATTTATAATGACAAAATACTTTAGAAGTCTAGAAAGTATCACATGAGGGTCTAAAGTCTGAACGACTAGGGGAAGAGTAAATGTGGAATAAAAAGTGACATAAGGAAAAGAAACCAGTGTAAGAGGCTAAGAGAGGAACAGAAGGTGATTCTGAAAGTGCTAGAGAGAAAGAGAGACACAAGTTGTGGCTACAAGCGATCATATTAACTCATGGTTGACAAGAAGCTTGCCAACTATTAGCTTTACTAACTCCAGCATTGAGGAGTATACAGTATATGATAATATTTATAGGTTAAAGCATTTGTATTGCAATGAAATCTGTTAAAGCTCTTAATTGTAATACTGAACCCTTGATTTCAGTAACAACTTGTTCTTATGTTTTGGTTCCAAACATGCTGGATGTTTTGTGAAGTAGTAAAATACAAGTCTTTTATTGGTATTTATTACATATATTTTTCTATGGTAAAATATTGTCTATTTTATGCCCTTAATTGAAATAAATGTATATATTGTACATAACATAGCATATGCGCTGTTGTTTTGTTTTCCCCCCCAAAGATAAACGATGAGTTCAAAGGTCATACAGACAAAATCCTTATTTATTATTTTGTAGGGATATCACAAGGAAAAATAGAAGCATCATCTTTGCAGGAAAATATACAATGGCACATTAAAAATGTAAAAAATATCAAAGCATTTAACCCTATCATGCCAGCTATTGCTTTAACTGTAAAATATATAGTAGTGTACAAAAGGCTGTGATAGCCTAGATCATGTTCAGACAGAACTGACCATGTTCAGTTACTACACTATCCTGGCCATTGAGGAGGTGGATCTGGATTCCTCTGAAGGCAGAGATATGCCCTTAAAGACACCTGTCCGTCACAGAGCCGGACACTCCCACATATTGATTCAAACACTCATTCATGCCTGCAGTAAGTAAACCTACCAGCAAATTTTATTTTTTTTTGGAAATCTGGACAACCACCCCACAAATGCAGTGAGGACGTGTAGAGGAACACCATACAGACAGTAATCCCAGCTCAGGATCAAAGCAATAACCCCAGAGCTGCGATGTGGCAGCATCACCCACGACACCACTGGTGTACTACACTCAATCATTTAGAACAATTTGGAGATTAGCTTCCTTACAGTAAAGAAATCGTGTTGTAATTATTTGAATACAGAGAATGTTTGGATGCCCGCTGTATAAACGACTGGAACGAGTTACTCAAAAGACTCGGGCCGGGTTTAGTGCATTAATGATAAATATTTTCAGAAATCCTCCATTAAGAATACAAACCAAAAACTTACATACTAAAAAGCAGGTACCATAAATACTTATAATACTCGTATCCTGTAGCTAGATCATTTATACTGGCCTCTATTGCACAAATAAGAGCAGGAAAGACACATTTCACTCTAATGCTAAACGATAAGCTAAAGATAGAGCAATCTACACAACAGGCTAGGCCAGGAAGGCTGTAGTGCTAACGTAATAAATGAAATAAAGAAAAACGACAGAGGAACAGGAAGGAAATATGAACTTGGCCCTCAGATACACAGTATAGCAGCTAATATGTCTTACTGCGATAAGGTGCTGATGTCCTCATTCTGTGCACATGCTTCCCTCTAGTGGCCCTCAAAAAAAATAATGGACCTATTTAACTATGAGCAGGCTGACTCTAAAGGATCCATGCAAACTGCCATCATAAGCATACGAATAGATTGAACATTGAATAGATTTTAATGATTTTGCAGATTAAGTAGCATTTAACTACAGCAGTGTTTATTTTACCCCAGCTAACCCAGATATAGGATTTACTGCCAAGATACTGCTAGATCCTGAGTGTCTAAGCTACTACAGATGATGTGTTAATGTCAAACAATGGCCCAGTTACAACATAATATTCCAGTCTGCTATAACGCCTGAACCCAAAACGAAGGCAGATTTCTCGTAATCTCATCGAGCCAAATTAACTGCAACTCCACTCAGTCCCCTGTTCAATCAATCACAAAACCATGGTGGGATATAAAATCCCTCTTCTGCTCACTCCCTAGAACCCCTTTTATATCAACTGTAAACACTGGCCATCTTACACAGAGCTCGGCTTCGATATGGAAAACAATGACAAAGCTCAAACTCTTCTGGATCGCAATCACTCCAATACATTACTTATGGATTACAAATCCTCAGATGTTGAGTATGCAGAGTTTACATTTTTCTGTCACTCTATAAGTAAATGCCTTCAGAAAAGATCAAATCAATTCAAGTATCAATATGTAAAAATGCTGAGAAGCACTTAATAAGCTGACTAAATATTTCCTATTAATGACTGGGAAAGAAAGCTTGCTCTTAAACTCAACCACTTCCAAGGCAGAACATACCGAAAGGCTTCCACAAAAGTGTTTGTTGTTTCACCACATCAATAACAATGAAACAATAAGCAGCGATAATTATAATACTCCAACATGGGAACCGTTGGACTAGTTGTCATGTGGTCCTGAAATGACGTGTCCCCAAGATAACTACCAGTACATCACTGCAGCACAGAATCTATCTCGACATATATTTGGATGTTTGTGGGAGCGTACACTGGGGCTAAAACTCATCATCAGAGCTGAGCAGGAGAGTTTTCTCAGTGTCCTGCGCACTCAAACAGCTATGGCTACGGGAGAGGGGTGGTGCTTTGACCCCTTGTTCCAAAGTGGACTGTTGAGTGTACTGTTGATAAGCTGGAGAGAAGTTGTGAATTGCATCCTGGACCATGTCCCCAGGGTTTATAGTCTCCTTCAGACTGCTTGAGATGCTTTTCATAGGGGCCGTTCGACCTAGGAGAAACAGAAGGGAAACGCATTTTAAAACAGATACTAAGAAACATAATATTTATTAAGTTTAGATGTATATTTATACACTTAAACGTAAACAGGCTTTTATAAATGCCTCTGGCATTTAAGGAGAAAGCAAGTGTGTGTCCTACCGAACTGTCCATATGTTGGCAGAGGGCCTTTAGGCAGCATGAGGAAAGGGAGGAGGGATTGAAGAGAGAACCAAAGAGGATGTGGGAATGTGACGAGCATGAGTTTTTACATTAGGGATGATGAGGCAGGCAAGCAGGGAAACAATATTCAAGTTGTAACAAAAAGACATCAAAAACATTTTGATGAAGGAGGAAGGAATGCGTGGTAAACATGGGGGTGGAACATAAAACAGGAGGAGAAAAAAAAAGACACAGTAGGAAAGTTAAAACTGTAAGTGAGCCAAGAGAAAGAAGTCATTATAATTCCTTAGAAACATGCTTGGATTAAAGTTTTCTAATCCAGCAACAATGGCGAAAGGCACAAAAAGAACATGATAATAAAAGCTTGCTCGTGAATAGATAATGCTGTATGAAGCCTCACCATGTGAATCCAGCCTCTTGTCCATGTACACTTTGTATGTGAAGGCATGACGCAGGGCCAGGGCAGCAAAGAACATCTCAATGCAGATAATGAAGTTCTGGTAGCCAGCCGCTACAGTGCCCTCACCAACGGTCACCTCGGCAGAGCTGATCTTTGGAATTGCACCACATTTCTCCAGGATGGCCAGCAGCATACCTGAAAATGATTTTGTTCGAATGAGGTGTCAAGTTGTTACTGTTTTCACCCACTGCCGGTCATCAAGGAGAGAAAACACATCAGGTAACTCACCTTGCCAAAAGGAAAGAAAGATGACTGATTTAACCATGAAAAATTTGAGCACAGGGCTGTAGGGGCTGAGCAGGTCTCGGGTAGCAAAGTAGAAGAGGAAGAGCGCGTACAGGGACAAGCTGACTGAGACGTTGTAGATGATGGTCACGTACAGATATCCACTGGCCACACTGTTATAAAAGAAAGTGAGCCAGTTTATTACACTATCATTTTATAGTTGACAGAAAACAAGCATTTTTCTCATATAGTGCACATCTGTATTACATCAAATGTCTAAATAAAAAAAATAAAAAAAAAGGAAAAATAAGTGTTAATATATCTAACTGATTGATGAGAGATTACAAAATTATTTACAATTTAAATCCTACTTTTATTTGTTTAATATATTACCATATGTAAAGGGGAATACATACTTGAAATCTCCATCACGATATTTTCCAAAGGCCTGCAGGATGACGGTCACCATCGCCATCAGGGGCTTCACAACACAGAACTGAAGTGTGGCCTGTGGAGGTGAAAAAAGGTCAAGGTACAGTGGACTTAAAGTGGCATTTTACAGTAGAGCAAATTATATTACATATATATATATATATATATATATATATATATAAGAAACAGTAGAGAAAGTGGTATTAGTTCTTCATGCCTACCTGCTTACAGAATCTGAGGAAGCCAATAGAATAGGTTTTTCCCCAAAGGCAACAAGTCCCATAGACACAGCTGGACCTTCAGACAGCAATGGAACACACTTGTGAAACATAGTTGAAGATTAAAAACTGTCTTAAAGTTGCAGAAACGGGAGTCATTTTTATTCCACAACACTAGTTGATGACAAACAGCAATTTCAGAAAGACTAGAAGACTCACTCGATGGGCTTCCCTCTGATCTCAGACATGATGGCACTCTCACCTCCCAAGTACTCGTAACAAAGGCTCAGAAAGTTGTAGATCACAAATGCTGCATAAGAACCAAATATGTTGATATAAGTGCAAAATGTAAATTTTGAATAGCTGACATTTCAGACAAGATACAATAAAATATTCTGTTATTTTCTGCTCTGCAAGTGGAAATAGATCCTGAAGAAACCACATACACTTGATTAGTGAACAGGAACAAAGTGTTGTTTAATTGTAGCAGTAGGCATCACATTTGTGGAAGGAACGTTGCATCTGCCGGGTGAAGCTATAACAGCACTACCTTATAGCAGTAGTGTGCAATTACTGACACAGCAGAAATAAATAACCATCCTGTATTTTAGCATGTAGAGTCATAGAAGTCAAGATCATAGTTTAGTTTGTGTGCTGCGTAGTGAAATATCTGTGACTTTGTTGGCATATAATCTTTGCGTTATAATACTTTAAAATTCTAAAAATGTTAGGATTCTTCCTGAATTCATCTCGCATATGCTGATATGAAGCCTACACGATCCCAAACACACAGACAATCCATTGTGTTAACTCAATTATATATTTGTGGCAGTAAAGTTGTACGATCCATCAAACAAAGTCTACTGAATGATTCATAATAAAATAATTATTTTACAGTCTTACTAGAAATAAGGTACATCCTCACAGTCCATCTGGAACACACTTCTGAGAATCTTGGCATGATTTAACATGGTGTACATTATATATGATCACATAACATGCCAGATCACTCTCAGCTTTAGGTGAACAAGATATAAACTGTTCACTCATATAAGCTCTGGTGATTTCCTGGTTTGAATATTATAACATTATTTGCCGATCTTCCTTCTTATATCTCCTTCCCATAGCTTTCAGAATCAGTTAACCCTGCTTAATAAACTTCACTAACATCAAGTGGGAGCAACAATATTATTCAACTATTATTAAACACTGGCCCATGGTTTCTAAACTCTAGCTTCCTTTACCCTATACAGTATATGCACCTTGGCTCGAGACGGCACACCTGCACCCCAACTCGAGTCTTTAACCTCTGGCATGTCCTTCTTTGAGACCTGAGCATGCTTGTAAGGTGAGATCACTCCGCTTAAGTGTCTTGGTGGCATGAACTTTACCCTCCGGTCCAAACCAAGTCTCCTTTCCTCTCATAAAAGACTGAAGACTCTTCCAACAATATCTATAATAGAACAACATTTGACTGGTTTTCTTTTCACTTACTTTTGAACTTTTTTGTATCATTTCTTAGCTTTCTGAAGTGCTATCTATTTTTATCCATATTTACACATCTATCCTTTCTCTTTCTAATCAGACCAGTTCAGCCTTTGTACAAGAAAGCTTCAGATTTTTTGATAATAAATATTTTATTTGCTAGTTGTGCTGGATAAAATCTGCCAAAAAAGAAAAAAGTTAACTAAACTAAACTAAACTAACTAAAGTGTACTTAAATGTACTAATGTACTTAAAAAGAAGTTGCATTTTTAAAAAAGCTTGTTAGCTGAGATTAGTCTGCTTGTTTCTCTGTAAAGAGTTTGCCATATTCAGCTTATTACAAAGCACAAATTAATTAAGCAATTGCTTCAAACATGGCTTTAAATCTCAATGCTGGCTTTGGTCTCAATGCCTAATCTATTTCCTACAAGCATATAATCTACAGCTCACTGCATCTGTATGAAGCCCATATCCCCATATGGGAAACCTATGCAGCAACACAACCATGGCACTCATCACACCCTCCTCATGGGTTTAATTTGTCCGTATCTCATGGTCTGTTAAGCAGTTGGTGAGTGTGTGTGTGGGGGTGAGTGCTGCTCTATATATAGCAGGAACGCTGCAGGAACACTGCTCCTCACTGTGGTTGGCTGTGTAGTGGAGCTGCAGTACAGAACAGCTGAAGGCCACGTAGATGCAGACATCACTTTTTCAGCCACCCCCTATACCCACACGACCATCTAAAACGTGCAACAACTGACCAAAAGAAGTCCCTAATCATTAGAACAGCACACGCCTAAAACAAATGTACACTTCATGCAAACAGAATTATTTTCCTTAAATCACAGAGAAGGCTGATGCAACAGGTATTAGGGATTAGGACTAATTTCAAGTATTTGTCATTCACTTTGGCCCTCATACACCGTTATTAAACCATTTAAAGATACAGTAAGTAATTTAGATGGACAGCATTTTAGCAAATAGTACTGCCTCCCTTCAACTCCAATACACATGGACTAGAACACACAAATACTAGTCTAAGAAGGAAAAGCTTTCGGACTTCTGACTGGATAAAGACTGAAGTTTTTCCCCTTGAGCAAATAACTTACTGTAAGAAGAACAGTTACATTTAGGTAAATATGATGAGCAGAAGTGTAAGAAGTACTAAGACAAAAATAACCAAAACAGTGATTTCAAGTGTCTTTAGGATCAAATGATTATGTTCAAGTCAGCAGGAGTATATATAGGAGTCCTGAGGCATCTAGAGATTTACCAGCTCCAGTTAGACTCTGCTATACTAAAGAGGGGATGTGAACTCCATGTGGCCTTTGAGGACAACAACCTCCTCATCAATACAACATTTATCAGACTGTATATTTAAAATCACACCCTCCAGTGTCACCCATTTGAGGATGAGGTTCCCCCTTAGAGTCTGGTCCCTCTCAAGGTTTCTTCCTTTAACATTCAAGGGAGTTTTTCCTCACCAGAGTCACCTGACTCACCTCAGACTTGCTCATTGGGGACAAATACAAACACATCTAAATATATCTAATATTAATCTTGAATTTTTGTATTATAATAATCTTCATATTAACCTTTTGTTTTATGGTTATGTTCTGTAAAGCTGCTTTGAGACGATGTCAATTGTAAAAAGCACTATACAAATAAATTTGAATTGAATTGAAAGTTCTATCAGTGTTTCACACTTACGCTCCTAGAAGACTTGAACCCTACAGTGTTTAGTATTTTCCTTGCTCAGGCACACCTGGTCTAACAGTGGAAGGTTTTGTTAATTAGTAAATGAGTCACCTTGTGTTGGAAGCAAAGAACACACTACAAAGCAGAGCGGGTCCAAGAGAAAGCGTCAAACACATCTGAAAAAGTTCCAACTCTACTAATAAAGAAGCGGATTGATGTTGATCAAAGGTCAGGTCCACTAACTTATCCCTGAGCTGCTTTTTCTGTACCTTCTCAATAAAAGCTGGAGAAACACTGTTGCTAAGCAACGGGGCAGCACTCCTAGAGTAATCCCAGGAGATGAGTGCATTGAGAACAAATACGCAGGGCCTCAGAGACATGGCTGAGTGCAGAACAGCTGTGGAAATCTGCGTACACAATACAATTTAAAGCTGATCCCGATTCATGGTTTGTAACAAAACCTTACCTTCATAGCAGTCTCTGACTGTGTCGAAATAAACGTAGTACTGATCGTTGGTGAAGAAGAGAAGGCTGAGCCAGGAGTCAAATGCGTAAATGGGAACGATGAAGAGGATGCGCACTATGTGTCTCTGCTCGTTTGGAGAACTGTAATAACGCAAGTGCATGTAGATCTGATGAAAGAAAAAAGTAGAGTACAATAATCCAAATCAGATGGGTTTTAAAGAGATAAAGATTCCACCGTTTCTTTTAAAGTTGTAGACATAATAGTTCAGCATTCGTGTTTACATCACCCCCTGCCCCCCTACACACACAAACTGTTATTTAAAAAAAATAAATAACATGCACTCAAGCATTGTGTACTGTCTGCATCTATAAAGCAAACTGAATTTTAGCAAATCTTTTACACAACTGTTTACCTTTTATCAAAACCTGATTAATCTGTCTTTTTAGGCTTAGCCCAGTGACAAAAAAAAACTAGCAGATGAATTTTAACAAACGCAGCTAAAAAAAAAATTATTATATTGTATGTATCCTGCTTGTGCCATAGTATAAAGTCCTGCTTGAGTGGAGGACCAGGCTTGGAAGCTTAAACATTCAGCTGTCAGTCAAGTACCTTTATTACAAAGTTAAACCCCACACTGCAGTCAGATCAGATTTTTTCATTCACCTTTGCTAAAATGTTTGCTGCATCATCACACAAAAGGTTTTTACCTGGTGGCAGGTAAACAACAGCGCTGTCCACACAAAGAAGCCAGACACAGCCTGTGCTGTGGTGGTCATGAGGAAGATAGGTTGATCAGGGGTGAGCAGTGGTGCCTCAGGGAGCCATGAAATGTTGGGTCCAGCTGGGGACACTGTAGATGGAGATCCTGGAACCATTGCAGCTACTGAGACCTCGCCAATCCTCTCTGAAAAGGGCACGTCACGTCTCCACAGCCGGGGGATCTAAAAGGAATCAGGAAATGAATTTGCCCACACAGATCTTTATGCTTTCAAAAACACCAACAGTAAATTATTTTTATACAAATTTCTTCTTACACGAGTTAGCAAAATACATAGAAAGTGTTGTTGCTAACAAGCTTACCTTGTAACCTTATGTCACTGGAAATTTACACCCTAGTGTTGCTCTGGTTAACAAAATGAGAATAAGGTCATTGCATTGCATAATGCCATTTTTGTTTTCTTGACTTTGACTCCTAGCCACAAAAGGCAGTGGCATTATTGGGATCCAACCTGACCCAGTCCTGACAATAGGGTGAACATTTTCTGCTGCACCATTCAGGAATGGACAAAGTTTCATTGTTAACTGAAAGGTAATTTGGTAGTATAATATTATAGTATTGCATAACAATTGCAAAAGATATTGCAGTCACTCCAACTCATCCAATTAACAGTCAGTTTTTAAATGATTCCTTCAGGAAAATGATTCAGGATACAAAGGTCCCATCAGATCATCTTCAAACTCTCTGTGAAAACCTTGTACGTTATATATTGTACCTAAAAATATATAAAAACACACTAACCTCTTAGCCGATTTTCAAATGTGTCTATTGTCAACTTTTTGTTTTTCGGTAAAGGCCCTTTAAATGGTTTATGGTTTTATAGTGATTAGGGCATGTAATGTTTAACAATAAGGTTTAAGATTCATTTCTACAGTTAAACAGATTTGAAGGTAGAACCATTTTTAACTGGGGAAACACAGTGATGCAGAGGGTAGCGCTGGCACCTAACAGATACAGGGTTAGGTTACAGTCTGTGCGGAGTTTCTGTGCGTTTTCTCCCCGTGTGCAGCTACTCTACATTCTGTATAGAAGTGTTTCTGTGCATTTTCTCCCGTGTGCAGCTACTCTACATTCTGCAAAGGAGTGTAAATGAGTGCTCGGTGCCCTGCAATAGACCGGCATCCTGTCTTTGTGCCCAGGTTTCCCTGAAGATAGGCTCTGGATCCACCACGACCCTGACAAGGTGGTTATTAAAGATGGCCCAATGTATTTTTATTGAGCTGTATTGAATTCAAGTTTTTTTAAACTATGTCTAATGGGGAGTTGACATGGACATGAAAATGCTTTGTTGTAAAGCAATCCCATATATACCATATACTTAAAGAGCTCTGCTTAGTCTGGTTGGTAACTGCGCTGTATAACATAAGGACTAAAAATTCTAGAGACATTAAGCTGTCACATTCGGACAACTTGCTTGTTGTTAAATTGGAGTTACTGACTAGACTTGTGACCGGAAGTGGGCGGAGCCTATGAATGGTCTCTCGTGGACAGGAGCTGGTCCTGCGTCACGTAGCAACCGCTCATATTTTAATACGTAACCAGGCGCAACTGAGCTTCTCTACGGAGCTATTTACAGTAGTATAATGACGCAAAAATCTCAATCTCGCTCTCTCACTCACACACACACAGAATACATGGAAATATCGCAAAGAACCAGAGTATCAAAAACAACAGTCGGCTTTATGACACTAAAGAAAGCGAGTCTTTAACACACACATCTCATAGAAATAAACATTAAGCTAGTCGTATGATATTGACTCACTAAACATACAAACGGCTCCTGAATCGGTTCATCTTGACTACTAGATGATTTATGACTCATAATCCATAAATCTTCTCAAAACCAGATTCAATACTTTTACATTGATTTTCTCAGACAAACCGAACCACAGACTCACATATGTGGCGTTAGCATTCATAGCTCCTTCTACAACAAAGCTAACTAGCATAAACAAGCATAACCAACTGTTTTGAATTTTGGTAAATTATAACATACATATATATTATTTAACATTATAACATTATAACATTATATATATATAGCACTACTCTACTGAGATTTATAGCTTTGTCTCTGTTAGGACATGCTAACTAACGTAAACAAAGTGGGACATTATTAATATAACTCGCACACACTCACTTACCAAATGCATGAATGCTGTTTTATAACAAAGAGCCAGCAGGTCAGACAGGAACTAAACTGCTCAAATCCATCACTGTGGCCCGCCATCCATGTTTCTCTTCCCACAGCTCACTGACACAGAGGTAAAACTAAACTGAGGCGGCGGATATTGAAGAAAAAAAAACAACTAAACAACTGAGTAAAGAACCAAACTAACTCTCCACACCAGTCCACAGCGCCATGAAGGGAATCCACACACGACTTTTTACGTTAAATAAACAGCAGGAATTATTGCTAATTCTGGTCGTAACGCTTCTGGAGTATAATAGCTTCTGAAAGCCACCGATAACAGCAGGCGCTGCGGTGAGGATTATTACAGCTGAGTGGAGATAAAGAGGTGAAGTGGAAGAGATGAAGCCGGAGAGCCTGCGACAAAACTTACCAGGGTTGCCAGATTGGGTTGGATATCCACCACACTCCTTAAAATACCCCGATATTTCACATAAAGTGTAAGCATGCCAATGATAACATAAGATGGAATGAGAATAAATAAATCACTATTTTCTTTCATGAAACGTGTTTAAACTAAACCAAGTTTCAGTCGCAATCACAATTCAAGCAAAACAGACAACAGAGGAAAGACATTCGATCTGGCAACACTAAATGCCTTCTGTACTTTTTCAAAATGGTTGAACCCATCACCACTCTTCAACATTAAAGTCATTTTTGTGGGTCTTAATCAAAATAATTTAATCTAATGCTTTTTTTTTTCAGAGCAACTCACGTCCACGTAGTCTGTTATATTTTTGGACATATTCATTTATTTATAAATCAGGGTACCATGGCTAAACATGCCAGTACAGAATTCTCTAGATTAAATCTTGTTATATGTGCCATGGGATTCTATGGATTTTACATATGCATAGGCCAGCAGTAAGTCTTGAGCTGACATTAAAGTTTTAGGTTGGCTGACAGAAACCTGTGGTCTGAATCACATCATTGTAAATTTCAGTGTTGTCCATGCTATGCAAGTACAGAAAAAATCTTTAGTGTCTCATTTTTCAATTAGTCAATTTTTTTGTCTAATTTATCAAACATTAAAATTTTTATCAATGCTGATAAATGTTCAAACATAAAAAGAGGTTTTTCACTATACCAACTACATCAGCATGTATGACAACATATAACACCTTTGTTTGCATTTAAAGTGAGTGTGCAAGCGATACATTTATTTGGACTCACACTTAATAAACAATCAATTTTAACATTACAATCTAAGAAGTTATTCCGTGTTTCCCAATATCTGCATGTCAGACCAACAGGAACAACGGTCAAGTTGTGGGCAAAAGTCCATATTTCCATTAATTATGCCTGAAACATGTGATCCAAGTGTCCATAGTTGAATCACACCTCTTCATCAATTGTGCCTTGTCGTCTAAATACCCAGGAAACTTCAGCACTTTCATAGGAGTCACGTGTCTCCTTTGTCCAATGCAGCAGGGTGTTTACTGACATCCTCCCCAACTTCTGTTTCTCTGCACAACTGACTTATATAGAAAGATGAATACAAATGCCTTAGGGGAGTTGTTTGTTGAAATCCTGTTGAATTCAAAAGACATAATTATCATCATAAGTATATTTTAACTGAACTATTAAAAATGTGTAGTTCACAATGCAAAGGGATTCAAAAATACTTACCTCCTGAAAAAGAATAAATAACAGAAGTTGCCAAGCTCATTTTCCCATGTGCTCAAATGGCACACTGACCTGAGGAAGAAAGAATATATGGCAAAATATTACAGACAGTAAAAGAGAATCTTAAAAAAAAAAAAAAAAAAAGATAATCACAGTGATGCGAATGCAATTACAGTAGCCCAGGTGTTCGTACCTGTGGGGGGGTGATGCGGATCTGATCATGGCGCAGTGGGAGATCAGGGGACACGTTGGCAGGAGCCCCCCGATGGAGACGCAGGCACACTCTCCTCTCTCGCTCAACTCCTCGCCCTGCTCTGGGGGATGCATTCCCTGAGAAAGAACACATCACACATTGCTGTAACCAGGACCTAGCTCTACAGGTGAGACTCATACTGTAAGATCATGTACTTTAGAGATACTTTGTTTTTATTATGAACGTTTTAACTAACTCTTGTGTATATAATGCCTCACCAGACTGTGGGACCCGTGGGGCAGGTGCCGAGACAGCTGGATCTGGACCATTGCGGACTCTGTTAGGTGCTGGAAGGTTTGGACCAGAGGGGAGTGCACGTGCAGCAGAGCCCTGAGGTCCTCCTCCAGGTCTCTCATCTCTCTCCTCTCCCTCTCCTGCTCTTTGCTCCTTCTCTTTATCTTCTGCTGTCCTACTAGATCCCTAAAAGTAGCCACAGGCAAACATGGGCAATCAACAACAACTGCCTAACCTAAAACTTTTTTTAAAGTAGAAGGCAAGTAGAATAACATACAAATTTCAACATATTCCAGTCAAACACATAGTCATAAGAGAAACCCTGTCTGTGGAACAGATTTCTAAACAGCTGTCTCAGATAGGAGTAATCAGGTTTGTCATCAAATCGCAGCGAGCGGCAGAAGTTCATGTAGGTGGAGAATTCAGCTGCAGAAAGAGGTAAAAGGAAAGAGTAATGACGATTAGAAAAATGTAACAGGAGGAATTAGCCTCTTACAAGGAAAGATAACACAAGAAAGCACAGGGATGTGGTAGCCTAGTGGTTATGCCTAGAGGTTGTAAGGTTGTGAGTTCGATTCCTACGTCCACCAAGCTGCCACTGCTGGGCCCCTGAACAAGGCTCTTAACCCTCAATTACTCAGTTGTATAAAAATGAGATAAAATTTAAGCTGCTCTGGATAAGGGCGTCTGCTAAATGCTGTAAATGCAAATGTAAAACAAAGAAAACATGTAGAAGGAAATCATGCATAATTCAATTGCTGTCACTTTACTCACATGGATAGCCCTTGCAAAGCACTTCAATAGGGGTTGACATCTTTTTCTCACTAATCCGTTCATACTTCTGCCGTTTTGTGGCAGCTTTAAGACCCTGCCAAGGTAGCGAGCCCAAGTTAAAGTACATGAGCACATAGCCAAGAGACTCCAGGTCATCCCGGCGAGACTGCTCTATGGAAACAGATAAGACATAAAGTGAGCACAACAGCCCCTAGCAACAACCCATGTTTATATTGTTTTTCACACCTCACACATTATTATTACTGTCTTACCAATGCCCAGATGTGTGTTAATGGAGGCATAGCGGGCAGTGCCAGTCAGGTTTTTATTCTCCCGGTATGGAATGTGCTGATGCGTACGTGCATCACGGTACTTCTTGGCCAAGCCAAAGTCTATGATGTAGACAAGGTTGCCCTTCTTGCCAAGCCCCATCAAGAAGTTGTCAGGCTTGATGTCTCTGTGAATGAAGTTCTTTGAGTGGATGTACTCAATACGGCTGATCTGCAGAGAGGAGGTGAAGACCACTAACAGTATATAAGCAAGAAATTGAAGAAATAATAAAGTCTTAAGCATTCAAATGATCCAAAACAATTCCTATTTTCTCAGCATTGAGAATATCCCATTACCATCTGGTCTGCAAGTAACAGCACAGTCTTAAGGCTGAATTTCCTTGAGCAGAAGTTGAACAGGTCTTCCAGACTTGGGCCCAGGAGCTCCATCACCATCACATTGTAGTCACCTTCAGCACCACACCACTTGATTGATGGAATTCCCACTAAATATATAGTTATAAAGATGAACATAGAAATGTCATCATTTATTTCTTTGGACATAATTATAAAAGGAAATACAATCTCTTATACGTGTCCAGTATCACCTCCTCCCTGCATCATCTTGTAGAATTTGCTTTCTATATGAAGTTGGGGATGTTTAGTCTTCACGCTTTCAAGTTTGATGGCAACCTCCTCTCCTGATGTAATATTTGCACCTGTAGATATCGATAGGGAATACTCAGTCATATAGACATATTCAGCAACGGAGAAAAGCAGCCATTTGTGTAGTCTGCCATCAAACACATTGAAAAAAGCTACTTACCGAGATAGATGTCCCCAAAAGAGCCACTTCCAATCTTCCGCCCAAGGCGGTATTTATTTCCAACACGCAACTCCATGACTTCGTTTTAAAAGTTGCCTGGGAATAACAAAAACATTAGTGCCAGACTAAGGAAACTGCCACATTCCCCTATACAGATTTATTAGCAAGCAACCACCTACTACAGCATGCGGAGCAGGATTACAAAACAGATTTGATCTTGGTGGTGAGTACACCATTCTGTACACAAACCACTAGCTGTGCCAACTGACATAAACCTGTCTGTTATGCTTTCAGTGGAACACATGAATTGCTAGCATGCACTGGGATCTATCAGGTACAATAAAGCATACCTGACTTTGATTTATGGTCAGTATTGATGGCAGGGCTTATAGCTAGTACTAAACAACTTGCAATGAGAATCATGTGATCTAGTGTAGGCAAGACGACAAAATGCTATTATATATGCACTTAAAGCTCAGAGTCACCAAGCTAATTTTGCGTGATCGAGGCCTTGAAAACGAACGTTCTGTTAATGAAAAAAAAAAAAAAATACTACGTTCGTCCATCGCTGGCATGCTTTCCTAAATCGAGAAAGAGCAGCAGGCCACGGTGGAGAGGAAAACGACGGCTCGCGTCGGATTTGGTTGCAGCCGCACCCTGAAGAGATCATGACTCCGGAGCAACCGCATAGCGCGCTGTGGACACGGCGTCCATCCGCCAGCACAAACATAAGAAACCATCATGTTACACACGCACACGTCCCGCTTTGACCTTATATGAGTCCCACCCTACCTGATCCGAGGGCGAGGACAAAGCGGCGCAGGCGGACGGCTTCGCGAGGCAGGACCCTGGACAGCGAAGGCAGCACGAACCGTTTCACGAGTCTCATTCCAGACGCAGAGTTGAAAACGATGCTCTTTCGATAGGAATTCCCAAATCCTCGATTTCTAGCGCTTGGGCTGACCTACTTGCGTTAGCAAAGCTACCACCCTCCCCTTGTTTGTATCGCAGCGCACTTGTGACAGAAAATGATGTCATTCATAAACTACCGGAAGGACCCGGATCACTTCAAGGGGCCGCGCGATGAAAACACTCGGTGCTGTAGGATAGGATTGTAACAATAAACCGATAAAAAAAACCGTAGTCTCACAGTTTTCCAATTACTGATAATAATAATGCAAACTACTTCACTTTGCAAAAATAAAATATTTTATGCTATAGGCATACAAATAAATTTATATATAAATATGTATATATATTATTATTATTATAATGGATGCTATTATAATAGTATAGTATATAGTATTGAATAGTAAAACGGGTGATGAAAATAATATGACTATTTCATTACGAAAAATTCACACTGATGGTTATACGTGCACACCGATCAACCATAAGTGATAGTTATCTCGTCACAAGGGCACTTATGATGGGTGAGATATAATAAGCAGCACGTAAAGAGTTGATGTGATTTAAGCAGGAAAAATGGGTGGGATAAGGTCTTAGGGTGTTTCTGCTATGAAGTGGTTAGAACCTACCAAAAATGGTCCAAGGAAGGACACCCAGTGAACTGGCGACAGGGTCATGGGCAACCTAGGTTCACTGATTAAAGTATGTGGAGACTGAAGGCTAGTATGTCTGGTCTGATCCCACAGAACAGGTACTTAAGCACAATGGCATGCTAGTTATGGTAAAAAGGTGTCAGAACACAGTGCATTGCAGAATATGGGACTGTATAGATGCAGATAGTCAGAGGGCCCTTTCTGGAAACCTGTCCGGCACAAAAAGCTCCTAAAATGGATGTGTGCATCAGAACTGGCCATTGGAGTAATGTAACAAGGTAGCCTGGTCTGACAAATTACGTTTTCTTTCATGCGGATGACCATATGTGTGTGTGCGCGCGCGTGCATCGCCTACCTTGGTCAAACATGGCACCAGGATGCACAGTAGGAAGAATGCAAGCCAGCAGTGTGTTGCTTTGGGCAATGTTCTAATGAATCCTTGGGTCTTGTGGATGTTACTTTGACACATACCACATACCTAGGCATTGTTGCAAACCAAGTACATGCATGGCAATACTATACCCTGATGACAGTGGCCTCTTTCAGCAGGCTAATGTGCCCTGCCACACTCCAAACATTGTTCACAAATTGGTTTATAAAATGACATAATTGTAGGTGTTGACTTGGCCTCAATAAGATTTGAGCATCTATGGGATGTGCTGGACAAAGTACGATCCATGGAGTGCTAACCCGCTATAGGACTTAAAGGATCTTCTGCTAATGTCCTGGTACTAGGTACTACAGCACACCTCCTGCAGTCTGGGCCAGAGCTGCTTTTGTTTTGGTGGGGCACAAGGTGTGAGTGTATAAAGATAACAGAATAAAAGCAATAAATAAATTCTTTTCAGTTCAACCTTTATTAATTGTCTTGTTCTTTTTAAATTAACTTCCTTTTCTTTGTAAAATCAGAAAACAAACAACCTGAACAGGTGTGATAAAGCCTGCCTTAATTTAAAATGGTACACAACACAAAAATAAACAAGTCGGTAACTTTTAAGTGTTCCTACAACATCCATTCAGCTCAGCTTGGTACAATAAATTTGGCATGTCTCTGTACGAATGCCTTCAGTTGGTTGTTACTTCTTAAAAAAAAAAGCTTTTCTCTTTAATATTATTGCAATTCAGACAATATATAAAACAAAAAAGGCTGCTAAAACCACAACTTAAAAAAATATTCATTAGTGCCAATGTTTTTGAACTTGCTGTCTACACTCACGCATACAGACATATCTGCATACACTTATCCAGCACACAGACCTGAAATAAGCTGTCACATATACATTTAGTCGCCTCCTTAACCAGCATATATATTAGCAAACACACACCACGCTTCTTAAGCTCTCAATGACACACATTCAGTGATACCATAATAATGCTCCATGTCACCGTTTCCATTAAGGACAACTCTCATGCACAAACAGGCCGAGAGGGCACGTTATACAGCTAATTAACATCAGAGTGATCATAGTCATCAGAACAACAAACTTGATTGAGCAGGGGGAAAAAAACCCAAAAAAAAAAAAAAAAACGAGGTCAGCATATTAAGGAAGAGAGAGACATCTCTGGATTCCAATGTTCCACATTTAAAACAAAGACAAGATACAGTCAGACATCAGAACTGCGTGGCTGGGTAAGTGTGTTTGACATTGCCAGTAAATAGGAGCTGTAACATTTTGAATCTTCCTTTATGTCAAGTGCTCAACATCACATAGAACATTGTATGATGCATATATATTTGTCCGTGTATTTTTTTTTTATTACAGTGCATGCCTGAGTGATGCTGCCTCAGTATGCAAGTGTGATCTTATACAAACTCGAGATTTAAAACTCATCCAGTTGAGTTTAAGTCCATTAGTCCATCTTTTTTGTTCAGTTCAAGTCTTGCTGTAAAAGTCTTCATTTAAGGATAAAAGGCGTATGAGGGATGTGTAGGCATGTGCGTCTGTGTAGATCAGTCAGCAGTTTTGCACTGCAATACTTACAAAAAAAAAAAAAAAAAAAAAAAAAAAAAAAAAAAAAACGGCCGTGCACCACACGCTGCGTCTTCACGCTCCTGAGATTTTAGAATGGAGATTGGATTATGGAGAGCAGGGTATAGAGCACGGTCTTTGTGAAACTGATGTGATTAACAGTGTGTACATCTGTAACCAGTGTTCTCTCTTACGCTTTAATGCAATTGGTATTGGTAATAATCTATGGTTCTCAGCATTAGAGTACATTTGAGTGTATATCTGTACCATATAACTGAGTGCTTGTTAAGAAATTTGTCAATATATTTCTGCTGGCAAACACATTTACTAATTATTTTACGTCTACAAACATGTAAATTCTCCAGATTCCTGTAGTTGAGAGTGCTTTTATGCCTGCATTTACTTATTTGTAGATGTACAACTGGGTGCTTTTCAGTATGCTCATGTCATAATGACGTGTGTGCTGCCAGTGCGTATGTGTATTTGTGTGTATGTAAATGTGTCTGTCAGAGGGAGTCAGAGCCACCACCCAGCAGGTCTCCAGGTAGCAGAGCTGCAGGGCTGCTCATCTGGTGCCGATCCTCCACAGCTGGCGATCCCCAAAGGCTGCTGCTTGGATATCCTACTGGCATTGCAGCCCATAGCCCTTGCCTGCCTGGCTCCACACCTGCTGCATTGCTGCTTGCCCCATTTCCACCAGCACCATTGCTCCACTGGGCAAAGATATTCAGGCCTGGTGCCTGGACAGAGACCGGATCTGGGGAGCCACTGGTACCATCCAAACTCTGCCAACTAGAACCTGCAGGCACAACTCCACCTCCATTGCCACCACCTCCTGTGGTAGCACTTCCTCCTCCTGCCCTTTCCCGCTCTCCAGAGCTACCAGTACTCACTGTGCCTACTGCACCCACACTGGATGACCCTGCTGCTCCTGGCGGCCCACCTCCACTGGTGCTTCCACCCTGGGAATGTGCAAAATAGCGAGCAACCTCATCCTCGCTCACAAACTCTGCCAGGATTGTGGTGTTGCCCAGAACACACCTAACAAAAGAGTCAAGAGAGAAAAAAAAATACTAATAATAAATAAAAGCAATACGGTTAAATATAGAATGTTCACTCAAACAAATACTAACATGTGCAGTGCACTCTGAGCTTTGGCTGCTTCTTGGCGAGTACTGTAGCGAATCAGAGCACTGCCCTGGGTTAGACCAAGGTGAAAGGTCAAGAGAGGACCATGCTGCATACAGATAGTGCGCAGGGTGGAACCATCAATCTAAACATGAAAAGAGAACTTCAGTAATGGTCATAACTTGTGAAGTAAATTTAACATGTTTGCTTTGTTTAATTCAATTAGTTAAGTCTAAAAACTCTATGCCAGGGGTTTTAAAACGCAAAGTGCCGGTGTGGGTGCAGGTTTTCATTCCAACCAAGCAGAAGCCACACCTGAATCTACTGAAAGCCAAGATCAACTAATTAAACAGAATCTTGTGTGGCTCCTGCTTCATGGGAATGGAAAACCTGCACCCACATCTACCTTTTACGGATGAGAATTTACACATCTGCTCTATGCAATATCTGTCCTGTCCTTTCTTATTGACATACCTGAGGAGTAAGATTACTCAGCAAAAGCCAACAACTCCCCCTTGAGGCTCCGCCATCACTCCATGCTGACCCTGTTTAATTGACAGACATACTTCCCATCAAGTACTTTTAAATTGCAACATAGTACACAATAATTAATAATAATTCAGGAATAAAACTGATTTATGTGTGCACTACAATTTCATTTAGATGAAATAAAAAAAAAAACATTTTTTTCTATGACAATACCAGATCCATATCTGGTTTCGTGGCTTCCTCCAGATCCACCCCAACCCCTTCCCAATCTTGGTGCTCCTCCTGCCCATGGGGACACAGTGGACTGTTTCTGATTGGTCAGTCCAGGAGGTGGGCGGGGTAGATGAGATGCATTTCGATTGGTCTTCCAAGGCTTGTTGTGTCCAATGGGCTCAGGAGGCCAGCTTGGCTTGTACTCTGTGTACTTAGCTGTTAGGACAGAAACATACAGTAAATGAATCATAGAACTATCTGCTCTTATTGGGGAAAACTTATTTCAGGTGAGATTGGAAAAATGACTGTTACCTGAATTATGTGCATTGTTGAGGGGGCTGTCTGAGGCACTATAGGGCCAGGCACCAGGTGAAGGCAGCAAGGTGTTTAGGGAGGGGTTTGATTCTGTATGAAGAGAGAAAAAACATTTTGTTATTTCACCTTAAATATTAATTTTCTCTTCATTTGAAGAAGAGCATTAGACTGTACTTGTGAGTATAGCTACCCGTGTTATCTCTTAGCAACTGGTGCTCAGTGTCACTGAGGCTTGACACTGCAGATGAACTCAGCATACTCCCAGGGGTCATGTAGGGGTCAGATTCAGGATCAACACTCTGTATGCCTTTCCATGGCACTCCTGGCTGGAATTCTACAGAGACATAGTAAAATAAACAGTAATGCTTAAGATAAAACATATATACACTGATATACAGACTAGAAATCTGAGCAAAAACTTTGCTATGGTACTGAAACAGTCAGCTGGAGAATTACATAACCTCATTACACCTCATACATACATTACACCTCCCTCTCTCAGTGCAACAGAGAACAGTCATTAATACAGTTTGTATTAATTTACCACTCAATGGCTCCATTCACAAATGGTGCTCGGCCTAATGGATAGACTCCAGTCACATTTTGAATTTCAGCCACCAAGACAAATTCTAACTCTTTTCACCAACCGTAGCAAGGGAGCCAATAATTTGGGAGCTGACAACAGGTAATTATGTAGCATCCCATATTGTTCCTAAAATACTATTTACCTGGAGGCCAGCTGGATATTCCAGTCTTGGTTCCCATTTTGTTTCCAGGAGTTCTCTGCCAGTTGTCTGAAGACCCTTGCAGATGGCCACCCAAACCTTCAGCAGCCAATATATCGTACTGAGAATATGGGGAGCCTCCTCTCTTCAGAGAAGTAGTAATAGGGCCTAGGAGCAGCAAAAAAACAAACAAACGAGCTTTTATTTATTTAAACAAACAAACAAAAATACACCAGACCCTGCCCCATTTCCTACACACTAGACTCCCCTAACACTCAGAATAATCTCACCATTTTTGTGAAGTGCATCATCAGAAGAGGGAGCTGGCGAATGTCCCTCCATCATCCATTTAAAGCGAGACTGTTGTCCGCCACTTTCTTTCAAACTTGGACCACCAGCTATGGACCCCAACTCAAGACCAGACAGATTTACACCAGAACCAAACCCTGAGATTAATAACATGGAAGGACAAGCAAGACAAAATATTAGTTAAACACAGAGAGAAAGAGCAAGAGAGAGAGTGAAAGCTTCACCACACTGAAGAGGTTACCACAAGCACTCACCTGAATATGTAGGCGAAGATTTTTGATGCAGGTCAGCCACTGAGCCTCCCATACCAGGGTGAGACAACGAGTCAGACATGGGCATTTTTTGGCTACCAGTACCAAGGTGAGATGGTGAAAGTTTTGAGCTTCCCCCTACATTTCCCACCTGCTGTTGCTGTTGCCTCTGCTGCTGGAGTACAGCCATAATTCTTGCAAGCTATTGTTGCAAGTGAAAAAAATCAACTTTGTTAAAATCTTGTAATGTCAAAACTGTCATACTCTTTTAGAGAAAGTTTTAGATACAACAGTATTAACATAAGTCAGTCAGTCTGTGTTGTGTTCAATGGTCCACACCTGCTGGGGGTCTGCTTGTTGACGCACATTCTGAGGGAACTTTCGCTGGTTCGGTAAAAGCTGCTGCTGCTGTTGCTGCTGCTGCGGATGCTGTTGCAGAAGCAGCTGACATGCCTGTGATAAAGTGATTGAGAAAGAACAATAAAATGCAAAATCTAAGGTTTATATGTCTAATTTATGGAAGAGATAGAAAAGATAACCAAAAATGACTTCAGATTATAAAGATATAATATTAATATAATTTAAGATCATGAACCCTGATATACTGGCTCTGACACTTACCAGCTGGAACTGGATGTGAGGGGGGTAGATGCTGCTGAGCATGGCAATGTGTTGTGGAGACAGCTGAGGAGGGAAAACTCCTCCACCTACTGCTCCAACACCACCACTTGGAGGAGGCATCTGCTTCAGCACAGAGCCTGGCACCTACACAACCATATCAACCAGCAACCCTTTTAAAACTGACCCTTACTGACAGGATTATATTATATTTATATCATAGTATTTTATAAACAGTAATAAGTGACAATATAAGAAATAAATAATTATTGAATATTGGACATGCTGCATGGTAAAACTAGAATCATTCAATTGAAAATCAGCCAATAAATGGATTTAACCAAACACAAATATGTATCTTATGCAGTAATTGTATTCAGGAAGGGCAAAAGGTTTAAGTAACAACCTACTATGCTAAAATGTCTAACTCTAATACACTACTGTACCTCACATAAGCACAGGGCACTCTGTTGTCTTTAAAAGACTTTTGATCAATATCCAAACAGACAGTATAAATACTAAAGCATGGAGTATTTAATTTGGGGGACAAAATAGCACACTGAAGATCTGTAGAAGCAAAATACACTGACACCCAGCCAATTTAACTTACCTGTATTAACCGCATGTAACGTAATAAACATTGTCATGCTTTTGATGTTGGAGACTGTCATAGATATATTATAATATTTTCTATGAACTCAATTTCACAGATGTGAATAGCTTGTTTGCCATGCATAGCCCATACTTTGCAGCTCACCAAGACCCTTCATGACCCAGCACAATAACTAGGATATAACAGTGGTCCACAGACGGAAGCCTAAATCTCACGCTAGTCTTCTCAACAACCAATCCCTTCCTGTTTTTTTTTTAGTGACATCAAATCCATATGGCCACATACAATGTGAACAACATTAACTTTTCATTCTCTACTTTTAAATTGATTTATAGCGGTATTGTCTTTTGACCAGTTAATCAATATGCTCAATTAAGGTTAAATTTATAACCCTAAGCAATCTATGTTGCTAACACTTGTTGCTAATGTGCCCTGGCCAACCTGTTGCTAAGCTGCTCAACTACTGTCCACAGTCACTGCACTACAATTCCAATACAAAATATTGAAAGAATATTTGAAGATCAAAAAAAGCAAAACACTATCAATCGCCACTAGGGCCTTCAACTGCAATAGTGAAGCCTTTTATCAGACTTACGTGCTGAAAGACATACTTTTAGCGAGGTGTTGGCAATGTATTCTCATCTTACAAAAAAACTAGCTATAAAGCAAAAAATTCTCAAAAGATTCATACAACAAAATTCATAATGCAGTAATTCAGACACACACCTTAAAAAATTCATTTATTTCTATGTATTTGAATCAGTATATGCATAAGATAATATATGGGGTAACAACTCTCGCCCAAAACTCCCACATTGGCTCATTTTTAATAACACCTAAACAGTATGCATGACAGAGCAGTAAATGGTTAATGTTTCTAACAAATATGCAAGAATCAGAAACACTCTCGTAATAGGAACAGAGCCAGTAAATGGATGGTTTTCTAAAATCAGCATGCTAGTTAAGAGCAGCAAACAAAACAAGAGAACATCAAAAATCAAAGTAGCATACCTGAGGTGACAGGAACTGATGAGGCACTTGCGCTCGCACAGTTGGGTTAATGGGTGATATCCCTGGCTGGTGCCTTGGCTGTGTCATTCCACCACTGCTTCCAAATATATGACCACCCATCTGCAAAAAGAATGTCACAAGAAAGGGTACACATAAGCACAAAATTTGTGTTCTGAAGGCAAAAAGACTGAAGGGAATCAAGTGGGTACCAAAATGAGTAACAAACATCAGAGTATAGGAGAGAGAACAGAGATAGTTTTGGGGTGATATTTGGGTTTGGGAAATGAAGGATTTGTTATTTAAATGGGCCTGGGGTGATGCAGTGAGATTGAGATGGGCTAAGAGAGATATAGGGGCATAGCCTTACTTGTCTAGGGGGATTGGGATGGTTGTAGAGGGGAGAGGGCTTGAAGACAGTGGGCGGAGAGTATGGAGAACAAGGCCCCTCCTCCCCAAGGCACCCATCCTGATTGGTGAAAGGCAAGGTCTGCTGATCACAGTGAGAGCAAAGCAGACAGGGCCAAATACAGGATTTGATAAAGAGAAAATTGGTGTAACAGAGAGGGATGTGAAGAAGAAATTTGAAAGAGGATAACATAGGACACACAGGACACAAATTTAAGTAATTGTGAAAGTTTACCTTGTCATAATAAGGCCCAGTCTCAGCAGGCCCCAACTCTTTGGAACCAGGTGAACGGAAGACTACTCCTCCTCCACCTCCACGCCCTCCTTTGCGCATTTCTCCATTGTAGTCATTCAAACCCATACCTCGTTTATCTCCATCAATCTTTTTATCTTGAGGAGGGCCAGGAGCTAGATCCAAAGGACGGCCACTGGTGTCCTCTCCCTATACAACAACCAAAGGCATTAGCTCAATGATTTCATACTACACTACTGAAGTACTATTACATATAAATATGCATTCACATGCTTGTGTTAATCATGATATACTAACCATCAGCCCCATGTTTGAAAACTGTCTAGTCATAGGGTTCATCCAAGAGTCCCCAGCTTTGACTGAGCCCTGAAAGTGACAAAACATGCATTCTTTACTTCTAAACATTCAGTGCAACAGCTTTTACTACTATCAAATTGTGGAGTAATAAGTTCTTATACAAGCTAGTACAATAACAAGAAGGAAATTAAAATGTATCTTTATTATACCTTATTAACCTTCTTGCCTCCCCAGCCCCCAGAGTTGTATGAAGAGCTACTGCCTTGCGATCCAGCACTGTTCCAAATAACACCGCCCTCATCCTCTTCCTCCCAGCTAGAGTGACGTGAGGCACTGACAGAGCCTTCTCTTTCACCCCATCCTTCTTGCATAGACTTTGAACCTACTGAAACAAACATACCTACTAAGCTCATTGACTTGGAAAATTAGGCCTTTTAATTGTGGACTATGAGCCTTTTCCATACCAGACTAATACGTGCATAGTATGTATCCGGTCAGTTAAAAGTAAATAAATTCAGTTTTTTTGTATTTTTTAATTTAAGTTTCACTGCATGTTGCACTGTGTATGGTTCTGTGCTCCGAATAAAATTTGATTAGATTATTGTTTTTTTTTAAAGAATGAATTGCATTAAAATTGTAATGCAGGAGTGCAGCTTCCTCACCAGGCTTGATTGGGTTGGAGGGATTTCCCCAACCTGACGCATTCCCAGAGTCATCTGGCTCACCCCAGCCTGTGGACGTCTCAGTGGGCTTTCCCCAGGCTGCAGTGCCATTATCCACACAAGGACTAGATGGAGAGCTGCTTCTGCCCCATCCAGACTGAGCTAGTAATCAGCCAGAGGCAAATACATGGAAAAAAGGTATTACACAATTTGTTGATAATATTTATATTACAGGTAATATACAGACTATTAACCTATAAACTACAGGCATTTGTGAAGAGTATCCAGATGTGCAAATTAGATATGTAAAACTAAAACCATGCTAGTTCCACATACACAGTGCTTCCTTTCATCTAAGTGGTTAATGTCTGAACATGTGTAGCACGAATTAACTGTAGCTACCAAATTCCATTCTTACCAACTGTGGGGCCCTTATTGGAAGAATGCGAGAGGTTCATGTCCCTGTTCCCAAGGCTTGTAGGCACTCTTCCTGCTATAGGTGGAGGTCCCTGCTGCTGAGTCTGCATTGGTTGTGTCTGACCAGATGAGCCATTGTTCTTGTCCCAATAATTGACATAGTTGTAGTTATTGGGATCACCCCAGGCAGATGTTCCATCATCTATTTCCTTTTTCCTACTTATAGACTGTGGAGACGGTTCTTCCCAGCCACTTGGCTCTGAACTGCTAGGGCCACTGGATATTTGGGGTATGGGCCCTGAGGTCCACCCTGAACTTTGGCTCGGGGCTGAAGGACCTCCTTGTCTTCCCCAGCCCCCTTGCATGGCCCCTGTGTCCAGTGACTGTGACTGTTGGGGCTGTGATTGTTGTTGCTGTTGTGCCTGACCTTTCAGAGAGGTCGACTGGCTGTTTGGCATCTGTGAAGTGTGTAAATTCCCACCCCAACCCGAGTTAGCCTTGCTACATAGGTCCCCCCCACTTCCAACTCCAGCTGTGTCAGTACCTCCTGCTCCCCAAGCTTTTCTTGGTGTGCCTTCATCCCAGCTTCCCCAAGTACCTACTTCTGAGTCTACGCGTGTACCTCCATTATCCTTTGCATCTCCCCAATTCCCAGGTCTTGCTTTGGTCTCCCGCTCTGCCCATTCACTACCACTTCTCTTGCCCCAGTTCCCACCATCACCTTTACTCATTTCATTCCAACCTCCAGCCCCTTTCTCATCCTGTATTTTACCCCACTCATCACCACCTCCTACTTGAGTACCCTGTTGTCTAACATCTCCCCAACCACTTGATCTGCCCCCTGTTACCTGATCTCTCCAATCTTGACCCTCACTGCCCCAACCTTTCCCTTGGCTCTCAGATGGACTTAACTCTCCCCAGCCTCCTGAAGTTTTGTTCTGCCCCCCTGCTAACTGGCCCACTGCATTATCAGATTGTGAAACACCAGGGGTTTGGATACTGTTAGCAGCTGGCTTTGGCCCTCGATTAGGCAGAGAGGAACTACTGCTGCTGCTACTACTACTGTTATCCCAGCCTTCACCAGGTGAGACAGACTGGGGTGTAAGGACTGAATTGGAGTTTAGGTTGGTGTTCTGAGGTTGACCAGGATGTAGAGAAGAGGAGGATGGGGCAGTGGTTGAAGGGACAGTAGAAAATGGTGGAACATGGCTTGGAGCAGCAGATCTGGCTCCACCTGCTGTTCCTCCTCCTTCAAAATCCCATGCCACATTCTGACGGATCTGTGTCTGCCCCCATCCTGAGTTGGACAGGACTCTGGGGTCCAGATCAGGCCGGCTGAGCAGATTCTGTAAGGCCACTTCAGCATTGGGAGGCTGAGGAGTGCGGTTGTGGCCATGGTGCTGATTGCCATTTCTTGAGTTTCCCCCACCACTGGAGGATGAGGTACCTCCTCCGCCCCTGGTTCCCTGTCCTCCCCACTCATTGGAGTCTCCTGTTACTCCATCTACAGACCCTTTCTGATTGTCCCAAGCTCTTGTCATAGTTGAAGTTGTGGAGGAGGAAACTGAAGGGTTTCCAGCACTCCCACCACTGGTGCTGCTGTTACTGCTTGAGCCATCTCCATTTCCCCCACCTGGATTGCCAACACTACTTGAATTGCCCCAATCACCAACTCCTCCATTCCATGCTCCCTGAGTTCCAGTGCCCCATGTACTCCCACCCACAGGCCCTCCTCGGTCATCCTGTCCACTGAACCCCCATGAGTTTCCCCCATCAGCAGAGACAGAATTACCCCCAGCTCCACCCTCCCATGCATCAGTTCTTGAGGCACCCGTTTTGGAATTTGCAGGAAAAGGCTGAGCTCTCCAAGTAGATGAAGAGGTGGAAGACGAAGAAGAAGATGCACAAAGATCCCCTCCCACAGTACTTCCACAGTCTCCATCACCCCCATCCATCACTGCTGTGTTTTTTGGTCCTGCACCTGGCTCCAGTGATGTACCACCCCATTCTCTACAGGATGGCTCTATGTCTCTATATTGCATTTGGTGAAGTTGGTGCTGATGAGAGGCTTGATTCACAGAAATAGAGTTGTTGGCAGACAATGATGTTGAGCTTTGGAGAGGAGTGGAGCTACCCTCTGTTGCAGCTGCCCCAGCCCCATCTGGTACCAGGGCTGGCCAGGCAGAGGGGTTGGCATTAGGGTTAAAGTTGGCACCTGGAAACCCACAGTTGACACCAATGGAGCACTCAGTCCCTGATAGAGGGGAGGCTTTGGATACAGAGGGCAATGATCCTGCTGCTACTGAATTTACACCTGTGGCTCCCTGGGAACCCCAAACAACACTAGTAGGCTGCATACATTCATTGTTTGAACAGGACGATGAAGGTGGGGAAGGGCTACCAGAACTGACACTTTTCCCACCTTCATTTATTCCTCCCACAACTTTCATTTGTTGCCTTTCACCCCATGAGGCATTAGAGTTTGGCATTCCATTGCCATCTGCACCTCCAGAAACGCCCTTATCTCCTGTTCTGGCTCCATCCCCAGCAGCAATACTAGGCCATTCCTCCAAATCTGACCCATCCACTATCACCTTCTCCCTGCCCTGAGAGAGGGGTTGGCTACCAGAGCTCACCCCCCACATGGAATTTGCATAATTTGTAGTAGTAGAAGAAGCAGCGATTGATGAAGAGGATGATGTGTGGGGCAGAGAGGAAGCAGCTGGACCTCCAGAAACCAAACTGGAATCTGTAAAATAGAATAACAGAAGAATAAGAGAAATCTCTTCAGAATAGCAGTCAGTAAGAAAATTTCTGTTTGTACACTACTGTTCAAAGTGTAGTAAATATATATATAATATATATTCAAAACATACAGCATATACAGTAAACACCACCATAATCTTCCTATTCAACTAATGAATATATGCAGCCTAGTACTAGTATTTGGGGAGGTCTACATTTCCAGCCCTTATACCATGTATTCATTTAATATAGAGACTTATGTAAACCGAATCAAAGACTGGTACCTGTGGCAGCGGCCACGGTTGCATTGGGGCTGTCTCCCCCACTGTTTCCTCCTCCCAGCAGCATGGAGGACAATGGTGGCTGACCCCTCTTCAGTAGCACTTTGTGGTCCTGCTGGCAACGGAATCGAGGGGGCACTTCACGGGGCATGTAGCGCTGTGGGGCCTGGGCACTGGGGGAGGGCTGTCCGTTGGCCACCGCCGACCGCTTAGCATTGTTCCCACCCTGAGGGGGGGCACCAGCAGCCGGGGTGGCAGTGGAGGTTGTAGTAGAAGAGATAGGGCCAGGGCTGGGGGAGACCGAGCTGGGGATGGCAGGAGATTGGGTAGATGGGGTCTTGGTCAGTTCTGGCACTGTCATGGGGAAATCATTAACATTTAGGGGAATTAGAGAAAGTCACATTTAAGTTTACCTAAAATTAGGTCAACACAAAAGACCTACAAATGATGTTACAGTGAAGCAATATAGTCATTAATATTAAAATTGAAAGCTAAACAAAAAATGTAGGATGGTTTAATGCAAAATAATAAGAATTGAAGCTTTGTAAAGGGAGGCGTTTATGTAAAAAAAAAAAAAAAAAAAGACAAAAATTTAAACTGTTGTAGAACATTACCTTTGTTTTTTTGCTCGACAACCTAAAATGTAAAAAGCATAATGTCAAAGTCATCTAGAAACACAGTCATATTTAAAATTAATAACTGTTGCATCAAAGCTTAGCAGATGTTTTTAGGGTCTCTACTTTGTAACAGGATTTTTACACATCACAGAATCTCCATAATATGACAAACCGCACTGGTTTATTAACTTAAAGAGGTGAGAAACAGGATGGTAGGAGTGTGAACTCCTATAGCATAAGCGGTAACAAGAAATTACTTTTCTTATTTCCTTATTACTTATTTATGTTCTACAACATTAAATGTAACTCTGAACAGTTAAAATAAATTTAACTCATCCATAAAAAATCATGAATCATTTCTTTTTGTTGCTGTGATAGAAGTAAACACAAACTGTGCAGGTATACAGAATAACTCTGCTCTGTCTCTGCCCTATCACACCAACTCAGAATGGATTATTTTCATACAGTCTAATGCATATTATTCCATACTTGTTTAGGAGTACAGAACTGTTCGGGCATACAATAAAACACAAAAACCAGTGAGCATAGTGGAAATTTTGACAAACTCAGAACATCTCAGTCATTCTGGCTAAACGCATGTATTGCAGCAAGATGGATCTCACCGTTTCTACACCAACCTGTAACTCAAAATACCTGATGCATATCCACGGTACGTATCAGAATCTTTACCTTCTGTGAGGTTTCCCTTTTCCTTTTATCTTCTTTCTTCCTTTTCTTGTCTTCCATGAACTGCTGTTCCTTTTTCAGACGCTCCTTTCTAATAACATAAAAGTATTGCATTGGTAAAAAACTCCACTACACGGTTTTAGGTAAATAAAAATTAACATAACACTGCGCATGGAAACCGAAAGCCCAAACTGTTTGAATACTGAAAACGTAAATATACCCATTATTACTACCGTCTAAAGCGAAACAAGCGTTTTTAATAATTCTTGACATTCGTACTCCTTTCACCCACCCGCCCATTTCCTTATGAACATTTCTGTGCAACAGATAGTGCGCAGCTTCAGCTAAACAGCCACCATATTCGGCGAAATTCTAAAACTTATAAAATATTTTAGCTAGTTAACATCTGAAATCTGCCATAATCACTGGGTTTGCAAAGAAACTATATAAGCTTGTCAACTAAAGGGCTGTGATCAAGTATGCTCACGTCTATTAGCTTGAGGCCTATTGAACAAGGAATCTCAACTTAATTTACGACGGTAAGCAAGTAAAGGCTCACCCACTCGAAAAAATCTGCACCGGGTGACAAATCAAATGAAGCACCGAGCTAGCCAGACATCTGCCTAATATAAATAAGCAAAGCCCCCCGCTAGCATGCTAGTTAGCCGGTTAGCCAAATATTTACGATCCGCTGTCAAACAAACGCATCGTATTCAAACGTTTTATCATCCTGGCTTTCAAAATAAACGCTAAACACATGACGTGCAAACGATTTGCTCGTATTGTAGCCGGCTTTATAGTCTGAGCTGGAAATCTTGGTAATCACTGAAGCTGGAAAACCGACTAACTTGCATTAGCTTAGCTTAGCTAGCTAAATACGCTAACGGTGGAAAGACTAGCTCTCTCCTACCGTCGATTCCGAGAGGCTTGTAAACATGCTTAATTATGCATCAGTCTTTGGTTTATTTAAAATGCACACAACTGCGGCTGGTCTAACCAACATCAATCTGACATTTCATTCGCAAACAAGAACGACTTACCCCAGGAATTACATGAAACGTAGCTTAGGAAGCTAGCTACTGCTAAAGTGCTTCAGTGCGAAATTGTAAATTTTGAGGCATTCGAGGCGACTTGAAATCCAACAGACTCCATTAAAAGTACCCAGCGACGCGGCTAATTGTGAAAACGAGTCCTCCACAGTGCTGTTTGTAACTATGCAATGGGAATAATGTAAACGAAGAAAAGACCACACTGGTTTTAAAGCGTTGAAAAGTCAGTTGGTTGACGGTCGGCCATTTTACTGCTCGGGTATGAATTGTGTGAGCAGCTCTCTGTCGGAAGGGGGGGTTAGCAAAGGGAAAATTTTGACCTTCAGTATTAAAAGTCCACTTACCGATTGCTATTGACCAAAAACTGCTATTGACCCGCACTCCTGCTTTTTTATTTCTCTTTTATTCACATATTATACACTTAAAGTGCAAAGTGAGCGAATCCCTTCTCACTGACACTGACAACAGGTAACATTCTCATACCTGCTTTATTAAACAATGACGTCATATTTGCAAGTTCATTTACTACAATAAAAAGCTTGTGTGTGGGGGGAGTGGGGTGGTGGTGGAATATAATCAAAGAACTTCAGGAGTCATCAGTTTGTTTGTCTCTAAGGGATTGTCGAATTTTCTTATAAATGTTCAGACGAAAACAAAATATACGGATGTATTGTTGAGTCTCTGTATGACTGCATGTGAATTTTTTTTTATTTTTTTTATTGCTTGATAAATTTACCTCAAGTACTCATTAATTTGCATACAGTACATAAATTAAAGGCACATTGACCACGCCCCCATACGGCGTCACCAAACACGCACCATCAAAGTATAAGTGTATATGGGCGGGGCTACAACACACACACACCTACCTACATCTACCTCTCATGGGGATGAAACAGATTGTGATATTTTAACGTAAGAGTATTTAAAACAAACTATATACTTCTACTATTTTGTTTTTCTTGTTTTATAATAGTTTTATAATCGTTTGTTTATTTTTTTTTGTTGTAGTTTAAATCCTTGATGCTAGTGACGGTTAGCAAATTAACCGAAAATAAATATAAACAAAGCCACAAATTGTCTTAAAACCTGCCTAATTTTGATTTTTATAACCTGGCAACAGATTCTTTTGCATTGTTTTATGTAAGGATGTCAGTATTTGGGATGATTTGTTTTGTATCTAAAAT